>NC_134399.1:79869446-80033212 GCF_050003625.1 Haematobia irritans | reverse complement strand
TATATACGTATATAATTAAGTTTACAGTTTCTATAAAAATAAAATTTGGCAACATTTTCTATAGAAGTAAAATTTTGACAAAATTTTCTATAGAAATAAAATTTGAAAAAATTTTCTATAGAAATAAAATGTTGACAAAATTTTCTGTAGAAATACCATTCTGACAATGTTTTCTATACAAATAAAATTTTGGTTGATTATTTTTGGCTCGAGTGGCAACCATGATTATGAACCGATATGGACCAATTTTTGTGTGATCAGGGATCGGCTATATATAACTATAGACCGATATGGACCAATTTTGGTATGGTTGTTAGCGGCCATATACTAACACCACGTTCCAAATTTGACCCGGATCGGATGAATTTTGCTCCTCCCAGAGGTTCCGGAGGTCAAATCTGGAGAACGGTTTATATGGGGGCTATATATAATTATGGACCGATATGGACCAATTCTGGCATGGAGATCATATACTAACACCGTATTCCAAATTTGATCGGATCGGATGAAATTTACTTCTTTTAGGGGCTCCGCAAGCCAAATCTGGAGATCGGTTTGTACGGGAGCTATATATAATTACGGACCGATGTGTACCAATTTTTGCATGGTTGTTAGAGACCATATACCAACATCATGTACAAAATTTCAGCAGTATCGGATGAAATTTGCTTCTCTTTGAGGCTTCGGAAACCAAATCTGGGGATCGGTTTCTATGGCGGCTATATATAATTATGGACCGATGTGAACCAATTTTTGCTTGGTTGTTAGAGACCATATACCAGCACTATGTACCAAATTTCAGCCGGATCGGATGAAATTTGCTTCTCTTTGAGGCTCCGGAAACCAAATCTGGGGATCGGTTTATATGGCGGCTATATATAATTATGGACCGATGTGGACCAATTTTTGCTTGGTTGTTGGAGACAATATACCAACACCATGTACCAAATTTCAGTAGGATCGGATGAAATATGCTTCTCTTAGAGGCTCCGCAAGCCAAATCTGGGGGTCTGTTTATATGGGGGCCATACGTAAAAGTGGACCGGTATGGCCCATTTGCTATCCATCCGACCTACATCAATAACAACTACTTGTGCCAAGTTCCAAATCGATAGCTTGTTGCGTTTGGAAGTTAGCGTGATTTCACGGACATGCTTAGATCGACTCAGAATTTCACACGACCCAGAATATATATACTTTATGGGGTCTTAGAGCAATATTTCGATGTGATACAAACGAAATGACAAAGTTAATGGGGGGATGGGGGGTATCATCCTGTGGTGGAGTTTATAAAAAGTGAACTCTATATTTCACTAAAGCCAATTTAACTTTATTGTAGTTCATGGAATTATTATGTTTAGAGAAAGTTTCCTTTACTCTAATAACTTTTTGCGTTCTTTAACTAAAAAATGTAAAAAAATTATTCCCAAATTAAGCATAAAGATTTACTAAATTCGCATTTTTCACAAAATAGTTCATTATTTCTTTAAATTTGTAAATTTTACTACAAATGCGTCCATCATGAACTTCGTATGTCACTAAAACATTCTTGCAATTTTGAACTCCAATTTTTTCCTTCAACTTACAAAATTTTCTTTATCAAATGAAAAAAATTATTTATGTCTAATAAATGTGCTTTCAAAGTCCTATAAAAACGTGTTAATGACAATTAAAATGTCTAAATTTAGACTCTAGTTCATATAGAAATTATGCTATGCTTCAAGTAAAAACTTCTTTAGAATAAAGTATTGAAAACCCTCTCCTATTCTCTTCTCTTTTGCTTTGTTATTACGACGCAAAAAAAAACACAAATTTAAAAACAATTTAATTAATTTTGAAGATTTTTCCACAGTTATTAAAGACAAGTTGACCTTAGTCAAATAAAATATTATATCATATTAAGTCTAATTACCTAATTATATCGACGAAACGATCTTATTGAAAAGTTTATCAAATTTTGGACAAGGAAAAATGCTTTATTTCTATGCTAAGCAAAATTTGCATTCGTATTTTAAGGAAATGAAATCTTTGGCCTCGTATTTTATCAGTGCATCCATGGACCACATTCTACGAAAGCATACTTAGCATTCCTATGAAAATGAGGACCCATTTATGGATTCACCAGCACAGATCGCACACATTAAAAACATTACATTTACGTGAGTATTTACTTTTCAACAAATAATAATTTCGATTTAACGATTTCGTTTATTTATTTTTCAGAATATGAAAATATATACACTGGATTAGCTATGCTTTTGAATATATTTTTGATGGTGCTATAAAACCCCGTCAAATATCTCCAATGAACAGGAAATCGAACAAACAATTACTCTTGAGGAAATTGCAAGGGTTTTGCGGATTTTACAACATGTGGTCGAGAGTTTCCAAATGTGACGGTTTAACATGAAATGATCGGCTCAAATGCCTCAATTGATGTCGGTTCAAAGCTTCTGTGATAGTTGCAGAAATTTGCGTTCCTCCGTTAAAGTCCTGTCTTTGAACTAAGGCAAAATTTTCTTAAAGTAAAGAAATGCATTTTTGATTTAAAGCAATCGTCATTAAATTAACTGAAATATTGAATATTTAAGATAATAACGCTTCAAATATTGGCTAAGATTTATTTTGAGGATTAAAGTTTTTTGGATTAAACTAACAACATATTTTACTTTGAAGTATCCGTTATAATTTGGATTTTTAAACTGGTATTTGTTTGTACGTGAATAGCTTTATGTATATACCGCGAAAAGAGAATGCAAATTCGATAAATGAGATCTGTATGTTATCCTAATTTTATTGATTCAATATTTAAAGCCAGATAGGTAGTTAAAAAATATCTTGATTTTAAAGAAACCCCATTTTTGGCTCGAAGTCAATACCAAAGCCCTTAAGGGAAGGTCAAAATCTTAGGATCCCAATAAACTGTTTTTGAATGTACGGGCGGAGGTTAAGGCGTGGAGGTTATATAGTGTATGTATCTGTTGTCAATCCCATATTATTAATATGCCATCGTTGTGCAGTGCACTGAAAAAAAGCATGGCCGGTTGCAAAGATTTTGTCTTTACTTTAAAAATTTTGGTATTGGTTCCGAGCCAAAGAAGTAAGGAAACTTTTAAGACACAATTCTCTTTTAAATTTGGGTTTTGTGTACTTGCCTCTAAGAAGCAAATTTCAATTTTTCGCCTTTTCAGCTTTTTTTCTTCATATGCTATTCACCTAATATGGGTGCCTGGCCACAGGAACATACGGGGAAACTGCGAAACGGATAAGTTGGCAAGGCTAGGGACTACCTTACATATTCCAGGGGACTAGAATCTGTTGGTATGCCTCTGGCCACCTGCAAGCTCTTACTGCGTGAGAAGGCTGTTATGATGGCCAATATTCGATGGGAAAATTGCAAGGGTTGTAACGACACCAAGCAAATATGGCCCCATTTCAACTTAAACCGCACACTAGATATGCTAGTGTTCTCGAGACGTCAGATATCACTCCTGATATCTGCTATAACGGGTCGCTGCCTTATAGGCGATTTTGCAAAAACTATAGGCGCGAAATATAAGGACTATTGTATGAGCTGTCATGATGCGGAGGAAAAGGAATCAATTAAACACCTCTTGTGTGAGTGTCCTGCATTTTGTGTAAAGCGCAACCAACTTTTAGGAGCATATAGCTTCAGATTACTGGCAGATCTGGAAAACGTTAACTTAAGCAGTCTGCTAATGTTTTTGGAACAATCTGGTTAGTTCAAAAAAGAAAAATAATCAAGATGGTTCAGCGGTTAAAACTAGAAGTGTCCATATGTAATAGGTATTTTAGTTAATGTAGTATCACAAATTCCAAATTACGACACGACTTCCAGTAGAAATTATGCTATGTTTCAAGTAAACAATTCTTTAAAATAAAGTGGTGAAAAACATGTCCTATATTTGAACGATGTTTTGCTTTGTAGTCAAGATGCAAAAAAACAACAAATTTAAAGACAAAATTTGCGTTCGCATAAAATCTTTGACCTTCCGACAATATTTTTTTCAGTGTGGTTAGCATTCTCACCTTGCATACAAAGAGTCATGGGTGCAAGCCCTGTTTCGACCGAACATTATCGCCACTCAGTAATGCTGGTAACATTCCAGAGTGCTTCAAAGCGTCTCTATGTGATTTCACCGCACGCCGTTTTATATCAGCTATAAAAAGGAGGTTCCTTGTGATTGAGATGAACATAAAATCGGGCAGCACTCAGTGATAGCTAGCACAAGGGTCTGAATAGTCTAATGTTCGGTTGCCACAATAACAAATCTAACCTAATATGCGCACCCTGTAGTTTCATCACTAATTTGATTTCAAAGGATTTTCATCCAGTGAGATTGATATCTATTTTAGAACTAAAGTAGACGAACGTATGCAACCATTTAAAAGTGTGTTAACAGTGGAACTCACCAAGGAGAAGTTCCAACACCTTTACTGCGGAGTATTTTGTTCTTCTTATCAAAAGAAATGACAAAATCGATTAATACAATTTTTGTACAATAAATTTTGCAATCTTTACATTTAATTAGTTTACTCTTATTATTTTTTACAATCGACTTTCCCTTTTGGAATAAAATGCAAACGTTTTTATGTAAACTTCAGACCTACAAAAATTCGAGGCTAAAGGGTGATACGGTCAATATAAACTTGACGTATTTCTTTCAATTTTGCATTTAAAAAACCTGAACACCCCTCATTTTGAAGGTGTGTGTGTGTGTAGAATGTTGCTCCTATTTTGATTTTGGAATTCACTCTTCAGTTGTCAAAATGCCGTCCAAGCAAGAAGAGCAGAGTATCAAAATTTTGCTCGCGCATCGCGAAAATCCGAGCTACTCGCACGCAAAGCTGGCAAAATCGCTAAAAGTTGCCAAATCACGACGATGCTGACGAAGTTTGACTGCGTAGTAATGGACGACGAAACCTACGTCAAAGCCGACTACAAGCAGCTTCCGGGACAGGAGTTTTATACGGCAAAATGAAGGGGAAAGGTAGCAGATATTTTCAAGCACATAAAACTGTCAAAGTTCGCAAAGAAATATGTGGTTTGGCAAGTCATCTGTACCTGTGGCTTGAAAAGCAGCATTTTCATAGCTTCCGGGACTGTCAACCAAGAAATTTACGTGAAAGAGTGTTTGAATAAACGTCTGCTGCCTTTCCTGAAGAAACACGGTTGTTCCGTACTGTTTTGGCCGGATTTGGCATCTTGCCATTACGGTAAAAAGGCCATGGAGTGGTACGCCGCCAACAACGTGCAGGTGGTTCCCAAGGACAAGAACCCTCCCAACAAGCCAGAGCTCCGCCCAATTGAGAAATACTGGGCTATTGTCAAGCGGAACCTAAAGAAGACCAAAAAAACTGCTAAGAACGAGCAGCAGTTCAAGGCAAACTGTCTTTCTGCGGCAAAGAAGGTGGACAAGGTGGCTGTACAAAATATGATGGCAGGTGTCAAGCGTGAGGCCCGGCAATTCGGATTTGGAAAAGCGAAAGCCTAACTGAATATTTTTCCTGAATTTTATACTAATTGAACTTGAAAAAGAAATTTAATTTGATTTTTTAAATAAACGATTTCACCGATTTACACGCGTTTTCCCTTGACCAAATTTTGACCGTATCACCCTTTAGTAACCTATTAGTTTCACCTTGTAGAAACAGAGGATGAAGCTAATACTATAATTTTGCGGCGGCGACTTGACGGCTAAGCCGATATACATTTGTATATTCGGCGGCGGACATTTTTCAATTATAAAATAAAATTGAGGTTATCAGAATGGTTATGATATTAGTTGTACAACCAGTCTTACAATCAAATTTTACATATCATATCTTTTGAGCAAGATTTTATTATAGAAATTTAATATAGAATAATTGTGGATAGAAAGTTCATATTTTTTCCAGAAAATAAAACAATTATTAATACATTTTTATGTTTTTAATAAATATATTGGATTAATTGGCGTCGAGATGAGTCCGGCGGCTACGTCGACTGTCGAAACAGGATTGGCGGCGGCTGAATTCGGCAGCGCGCCGAGTCGCTTCATTCTTTGTGTAGAATTGCAACTTAAGATCTGAATTTTACGAAATTTCCTGGAAATATCGAAAATCCACGTTTTGATTCTGATTACCATCCGTAGGACAAAATATGCCGTTGATGTGGCATTGGCAGTCGAAGAAAATATCCAGATGGATTGGAGATACAATATCTGAAGATTTTAAATTTTAACCTATAGCATATCTAAAAAAACCTATAGCATATCTAAAAATTAAAACTAAGTAAATTCGTCCATAGTAACAAATATACCATCAATGTTCCAAGTTGCCGGCGGTCCTTATTCAATTTCGATTGCCGTCGGTGGTTGCAATTTTCTCTTAACCTAATGAATGGACAAATATGATGCTGATGTCAACATATTTGCCATGATAAGCTCGTAAGCGGGTGGCAGATGAGGATGCGGTAACATTAAACGCATTGTGGACATTGCTTGCCATGGTTAATCTGCTTATACAAGTTTCACCGACGGGTTGTTGGTTATGTTTCGAAATATCAACCCATCCATCTTTTAAATTCTCTACATCTAGAACGAGGAATGTTCATGGTGTAGAAAATGTCTGGACGAGCGACCTTTAAAAAATAGCAACAATGCTTGTCTACTTTTGCCATTGACCTTTGCTGAATGCATTGGCAAATGGGGTGGAAAAAGTGAAATTTTAGCGATGTGTTCCCAGTGTCGGAAATTAAGTTTCACGTGTAAGGCCTCGTTGCTTACCGCAAAGGATTTCTATACGTGTGTTTTCATTGCACACGGAGTATATTTGATAGCACGAACGTACATTTACAGAGATACACTATTTCACCCGAGATTTGTGTAAAGTTTTGTGCAAATTGTTGACACATTTTACGAAGCAACAGTCTAAACATTATTTATTATTTATTTATTTACAAAATTAAAAACATTATATATCGTTGGAAAGGTAAGGACCAAATTTTTTTTTAAAACAAGTAAGTAAAGTCTAAAGCCGGCCAGGCCGACTATATTATACCCTTCACCACTATGTGCTACCACCTCAATTTCTTCAAATTAGCTGGGAGCTATATCAAGGGTTCCATTTCCAGATACCAATACTTATAATGGAGATAATTTTTTTTACTTCTACAAAATCTCTAGAATTAAAATTTAAATCGGCTAAAGCCCTGGGATGAAACACAATGTAAGTAAAACAAGTATATACAGCACAAAGTTCGGCCGGGCCTAATCTTAAATACCCACCACCATGAACCAAATATTAGGGTTTCCTTTGAAATTTCAGGAGGGCTTGAGGACACTTCCCGAAGATAAATTTTAAGATTTCACCTATGAGGACTATATCAGATTCTGGATTTATAAGAACCATTTTTGTTTGAGTTTTAGAGGAATCATTAACATCTCTTGTAAGTGTGCAAGAAAATTATAAAATAATGTCTTGATTTGAAATCTTAAATCTGTAGAAGTAAAATCTGCAAATTTTAAATTGAGTTTCAAGCAATTTTCATGATCAGTGCGCCTTGTACACCCTCAAAAAGTGAAGTCGGTCTATATGGAGGCATTACCAAATGGACCGATAAAAACTTAATCCGATACAAATTTTGTGAGCCTAAAATACCAGAATATTTACAATTTCAGGCAAATCAGATAAAAACTATGGTTTCTAGAAACCTAAGGAGTTAAATCGGGAGATCGTTCTTATGGGGGCTATACTAAAATATGGACCGTCTCAAAAACTCACCGTTTTCGGCACACCTCTTTATGACCCGAAAATACCTCTAGATTTCCAATTTCAGGCAAATAGGATAAAAACTTCGGATTCTAGAAGCCCAAGAAGTAAAACCGGGAAATCGGTCTATATGGGGGCTATACCAAAATATGGACCGATACTCACCATTTTCGGCACACCTCTTTATGGTCCTAAAATACCTCTAGATTTCCAATTTCAGACAAATTTGATAAAAACTACGGTTTCTATAAGCCCACGACCTCAAATCGGGAGGTCGTTTTATATGGGGACCCTACCAAAACATGGACCGATACTCATAATTTTTGGCACACGTATTTGGGGTCCTACAATACCTCTAGATTTCCAATTTCAGGTAAATTAAATAAAAACTGCGGTTTCTATAAGCCCAAGAAGTAAAATCGGGAGATCGGTCTATATGGGGGTTATACCAAAACATGGACCGATACTCACCATTTTTGGCACACCTCTTTATGGTCATAAAATACCTCTAGATTTCAAATTTTAGGCAAATTGGATAAAAACTACGATTTCTATAAGCCCAAGACCCCAAATCGGAAGGTCGGTTTATATGGGGACTATATCAAAACCTGGACCGATATAGCCCATCTTCGAACTTGACCTGCCTGCAGACAAAAGACGAGTTCGTGCAAAATTTCAGCACGATTGCTTCATTATTGAAGATTGTAGCGTGATTACAACAGACAGACAGACAGACAGACGGACAGACGGACATCGTTATATCGTCTTAGAATTTCTCCCTGATCAAGAATATATATACTTTATATAGTCGGAAATCGATATTTCGATGTGTTACAAACGGAATGACAAACTTATTATACCCCCGTCACCATTCTATGGTGGTGGGTATAAAAATATGGGAAATATGAAGCGAGAGAAATTTTAATGTAATTGTACAAAAGAGCATTTATGATTTATCAGGCGATACATATGTATTCGAGATATAGGACAATTTGAATAGTATTTACAATTTTTGCTACTCAGCAGTGACGATTTTACAAGGATATTGGTTGGAGGAACATCCCATTGAAAATAGGTCTAAAATATGTCTACCCTATTTCCCCAACTCTGGTGTACATATATATGGGAGCTATATATAATCAGAACCGATTTTAACTAAATTTGACATGCGTAGTTAGAATAATAATTCTGCTATCTCTGCAAAATTTCACGTAAATGGGAGTATAACTTTGGCCCCGTTGTCATATGAGTGTAAATCGGGCGAAAGATATATATCGGAGCTATATCTGAATCTGAACCGATTTCAACCAAATTTGGCTCACTTACCGATAATATTAAGTAGTAATCAATTCCTAAATTTTTATATTTATATATCAAATGGTTTTTGTAACGTAGTCTACATATAGTAGTAATTAATAATTTTTTTTAAGTAAATTTAATGTAATTCTTTATTTTGAGTATCCCTGTAACCGTATATGGCCATTTCGGCTTGGTTGTAAAATGAGTTAAAATAAATAAATAAATAAAACGTACTCCTTGTGCAAAAATTTAAACAAGTCATGGCTTTTGAGACCATATAAGTCCAAATCGGACGAAAGATATATATGGGAGCTAAATCTAAATCTGAACCGATTTTAACCAAATTTAGCAAGCATTGGTAGAATGTCAATTTTAATCTCTGTGCAAAATTTCACGAAAATCGGTAGTAAACTTTGGCCTCTGTGGTCATATGAGTCTAAATCGGGTGCAAGATATATATGGGAGCTATATCTAAATCTGAACGGATTTGGCTGATATTTTGCAAGTTTTTCGAGACTCATAAAATATTCGGATGTACGGAATTTGAAGAACATCGGATGATAAACATGTCAATTATGACCAGATCGGGGATAAATATATATGGCAGTTATATCTAAATCTGAACCGAGTTTTTTTTCAAAATCAATAGCGATTGTCTTTGTCCCAAAAAACGACCCTATTCCAAATTTGAGGACGATCGGACTTAAACTGCGACATGTACTTTGCATGTATCTTCATGTAGTTTTCTATAAAAACCAAGCAAAAAAATTTGGAAGAAGTGCAGAAAAAAGTGTTACAGCAGCAAGAATATATGTATATAGTCTGTTTCAAAAAAATTGTCAAAATTCTATATATATATTTTTTTAATTCCAAATTGTAGAGTCTACAACTTTTAATCTAAATCACATTGGTACATATTTTTTTCTTCTAGTATGTGTAGAATTTTATAGGGAATTCAGTTAAATTAAAACATGGATCGGCCTAAAAGCGGACCTTCTGGGTTCAAAAAACTGACCCCACTTTGTTGAAATTTTGCAAAAAAAAAATAAATTGTGGGGCCCATATCTCGCTAACTATTAAAGATATTCGCACACACACCCGCTTATAGGAGTTTATAAAATCTATCCAGGAAAGAAAAAATCGTCGAAATCGATCGATAATTGCGGATTTGACAAATAAACCAAAATTTCATATCCCCGAGGTGACCAATTTTCAACGCCTGCAGGTCCCACTAGGGACCCTCGTGGACCCACTATGGACCCACAAACTTGCAAACTTGGATGAAGACACCTCAGCTTTCTCTCAAAGAAAAAATTATGTTGATATCTTTATCCGTTCCAAAGTTACAGAATTATTTCCAAAAAATTGAGATTTGGAACCACTGTGCGTCGTGGCGAAAAGGTGGCACAAAAACAGATTCAAGGATTGAAAACAGTGACACATTTGCAACTGAAGTTGCACTACGGCAACACTGCAATTACTGAAAACCTGACTTTTAACGTTTCATTTTCAATTCAAATTTGAATTTATTTATTTTAAAAAAATTTGAATTTATTTTAAAAAAAATGTTTCTCTTAAAAACGAATTTTACAACAATTAGTCGTCCGCCTGTCATTCACAAAAGATGACAGTCTTTAGCAGTGTAATCAATATTGGAGGACGAAATTTTTTGTTTATTTTATTCGGTATAATAAAACAGGTTTCCAATAATGGTTTACACGAATTTTTTTCTCACTCTCAATTTTTTTTATTCTCTGGGGGTCTCAGACACTATAAAGTAAATGTAAAGAAAAGAATATTCTGGGTCAAAAAGTATATTCTGGGTCGTGGTGAAATTCTGCGTCGTTCTAGCGATGTCCGTCTATCTGTCGAAATTACGCTAACTTCCGAACGAAAGAACCTATCGAATTGAAACTTGGCACAAGTTGTTTCTATTGGTGTCGGTGAATAGCAAATGAACCGTATTGGGCCACGTTTAGGTATAGCCCCCATATAAACCGGTCCCCAGATTTAGATTGCTGACCCTATTGGGATTTAAATTTCATCGGATCCGTTTTCAATTTGACTCCCTAATTACCGTTCGATAACTTTAGTTCATATTTGTTCATAATTATTATACCCTCCACCATAGGATGGGTGTATATTAACTTAGTCATTGCGTTTGTAACACATTGAAATATTGCTCTAAGACCCCTCAAAGTATATATATATATTTATTCTAGATCGTGTTGAAATTCTGAGTCGATCTGAGCATGTCCGTTCGTCCGTCTGTTGAAATCACGCTAACTTCCGAACGAAACAAGCTATCGACTTGAAATTTGGCACAAGTAGGTCGGATGGTATTGCAAATGGGTCAATGGATCGGTCCACTTTTACGTATAGCCCCCATATAAACGGACCCCCAAATTTGGTTTGCGAATCCTCTAAGAGCAGCATATTTCATCCGATCGGGCTGAAATTTGGTACATGGTGTTAGTATAAATATGGTCTCCAACAACCATGCAAAAATTGGTCCACATCGGTCCATAATTAAATATAGCCCCCATATAAACCGATCCCCCGATTTGGCTTGCGGAGCCTCTAAGAGAAGCAAATTTCATCCGATCCGGCTGAAATCTGGTACATGGTGTTAGTATATGGTCTCTAATGACCATGCCAAAATTGGTCCTCATCGGTCCGTAATTATATATAGCCCCCATATAAACCGATCACCAGATTTGGCCTCCGGAGCCTCTTGGAAGACCAAAATTCATCTGATTCAGTTGAAATTTGGAATGTGGTGTTAATATATGGTCTCAAACACCCATGCAAAAATTGGTCGAAATCGGTCCATAATTATATATAGCCCCCATATAAACCAATCCCCAGATTTGACCTCCGCAGCCCCTTGGAAGAGCAAAATCCATCCGATTCGGTTGAAATTTGGTATGTGATGTTAGTATGTGGTATCCAACAACCATGTAGGAATTGGTTCATATCAGTCCATAATTATACATAGCCCCCATATAAACCGATCCCCATATTTGACCTCCAGTGCCTTTTGGAGAAGCAAAATTCATCCGATCTGGTTGAAATTTGGTACGTGGTGGTAGTATATGATATTTTGATATTTAACAACCATACCAAAAGTGGTCCACATCAGTCCATAATTATATATAGCCCCCATATAAACGCATCCCGAGATTTAGTTTTGGAACCTCTTGGAGGAGCAAATTTCATCCGAGTCAGTTGAAATTTGGTACATTGTGCTAGTATATGGCCGTTAACAACCATGCCTAACTACGTCCATATCGGTCTATTGTTATATATAGCCCTCAGATAAATCGATCCCCAATCACACAAAAATTGGTCCATATCAAGTTCATAATTGTATATAGCACCCATATAAGCGACCCCCATATTTCAATTCTGGCTCTCTACGTACCGTGCAAAAGTCCATATCGAATCGTAATTATTTGTAGACTTACCTATACATATCTTGTTTGTCTAATTATATCACGTATGGACTAACTCACAATTTAGAAAACGATGTTAAGAAGTTTTAAGATACCACAACCCAAGTAATTCGATTGTGGATGACAGTCTTTCGTAGAAGTTTCTACGCAATCCATGGTGGAGGGTGCATAAGATTCGGCCTAGCCGAACTTACGGCCGTATATACTTGTTTTTACACTCCTCTATATAACTGAATTGGCTTATATGGGTATTTAATCTGCCTTTTTATTTAATATAGACCCTATGTCGACCAAATTACCAAATTAAGAAGACAACGACAACCCAAGTAATTCGTTTGCAGATGGTTGTCGTCTTTAGTACAACGATTTAGCCATCTTACGGCTATATACTTGCTACATTTTACATTTAAGATACAATTCTCGTTTAAATTTAAATTTTACGTACTTGATTTCGTGCAAAAGAATTTTAATTTATTCGTAATTTTTCACCTTTTTTCTTCATGTGCTATCAAAGTTCTTTGAGAACGTATTAAGTTTCAGACACGACTTCAAATAAAAGTATTGAAAACGTCTCCCTTTTTTGTACGCTTTTTGTGTAGTGAAGGTCAACATACTTAAATACGATTTAATTCATTTTAAAGAATTTTTCAGAATTTTTAATGCCAGGTTCATCTTAGTCAAACGAAATTTTCTTTCAATCGATCGCATGTATATTAACGGCCATTTTCATGTAGCTCCGTTAGGCTTTAACTGCCAGTTAACAGAAAGAAAATTGCAAATATCTTCTCTCCGGTTAACTTTAACTGAAAATTTTCAGCAGTTAAGTTCCTAACTGGCATATGAAATATATGTCCATGGTAAGGTATAAAAGTTCGTTAGCTAACGTAGCACTAATGGAGCTATATGAAAATGGGGGTTAAAATAATCTTCGCTTTGCTCCGCCTAATATCAATTAAAGGCCCTTTATGTTGCATTTTTGGCCCTTTTCTCTACTGCTGTATAGATCAGATTGTAATGCAGTGGGATGCGCTATTTCAAATGGCTCGTTATGTTGTCGACGGTTTTTTATACGATGAGTAAATGTCAACGGTTTGCTCGAGTACATTGGCATACGCAAATGCCAAATTTACATGAGTGTAATTACGAGTTTTTGTTCTCCAATGGGAAATGGATGGGTAAAGTTAGTCTACCGGTTACTATTTTCAGGATGTATAGTTTTTCTGGTGGTGCCATAATTTTAATAGCATGGACACACATCAACTCAGCAATAACTTCTTCACTGAATGTGGAATTTATGAAAAAAAAAAAAAAAATAGTAAAAAATGGCGGCACGTTGAATCAGCCCGGGCTAGAAATATGTTTTGGAATTGAAACTTGTTACATGAAGGAATAAAAGAAATAAAGAAAAAATTGATAAAACACAGTGTGTTGGATATCGGAAATTGAATTCTGCCGTATAACAGACAATATAAGAAAGTCAGAAAAAACAACGTTTTTCATGCATACACTTAAAGAAAGC
Source organism: Haematobia irritans (assembly GCF_050003625.1). Lineage (NCBI taxonomy): Eukaryota > Metazoa > Arthropoda > Insecta > Diptera > Muscidae > Haematobia > Haematobia irritans. Next base: position 80,019,166 of record NC_134399.1, on the reverse strand, counting down.
ATGCCCTAATCCAAAGATTTTCTTTCACACTAATGATTTTGGTATTGATTCGGAAAAAGCGTAGAATTGAGGCAAAGACACCTTTAAAGCACAAATCCCTTTTAAAATTGAGTTATGCGTACTTGATTCTAGGAAACATATTGTGATTTTTACGTTTCTTCATCTTTTTTCTTCATATGCTATTAGAATGCTTTAAACCCGTGTTACCGACAACTTAAATATCCAAATTCAAAATCGACTTCAAGTAAAATTTTTGCTAGCTTAAAACGAACGAAACTCCTTTTAAATAAAGTGTTGAAAAACATGGCATATTTTTTTAATTTTTACACAAAGTTTTCTATCGTGTAAAAATACCAAGTTTTAAGTCGAATTACTTCGTTCTAAGGGAAAAAAGCTTTATATCAGAGAAATGTGTCTTTTATGCTAAGCCAAACTCGAATTAGTACTTTAAAGACATGCAATTTTTGGTCTTACGACAATATTTTTTTAGTATGCTGTTTTATACGCTCTTTATGTATTTATCTACAGAAAAAAATATTAGCAAAACATATCCAAAAAAAAAAGTTAATTGAATCTGAAAACGTTTTCAATTAAAAAACAAGTAAGGAAAATCTAAAGTCGGGCGGGGCCGACTATATTATACCCTGCACCACTTAGTAGATCTAAATTTTCGATACCATATCACATTCGTCAAACGTGTTGGGGGCTATATATAAAGGTTTGTACCAAATACATACATTTAAATACCACTCGATCTGGACAGAATTTGATAGACTTCTACAAAATCTATAGACTCAAAATTTGTGTCGGCTAATGTGCTAGTGTGGAACACAATGTTAGTACAAAAAAATATGGGAAACATTTAAATCTGAAGCAATTTTAAGGAAACTTCGCAAAAGGTTATTTATGATTTATCGCTCGATATATTACATATAGGAAGTTTAGGAAAATTAGAGTAATTTTTACAACTTTTCGACTAAGCAGTGGCGATTTAACAAGCAAAATGTTGGTATTTTGACCATTTTTGTCGAAATCAGAAAAACATATATATGGGAGCTATATCTAAATCTGAACCGATGTCAACCAAATTTGGCACGCATAGCTACAATGCTAATTCTGCTCCCTGTGCAAAATTTCAACTAAATCGGAGTTAAAAATTGGCCTCTGTGGTCATATGAGTGTAAATCGGGCGAAAGCTATATATGGGAGCTATATCTAAATCTGAACCGATTTCAACCAAATTTGGCACGCATAGCTACAATGCTAATTATACTCCCTGTGCAAAATTTCAACTAAATCGGAGCAAAAAATTGGGCTCTGTGGTCATTTGAGTGTAAATCGGGCGAAAGCTATATATGGGAGCTATATCTAAATCTGAACCGATTTCAACCAAATTTGACACGCATAGCTACAATGCTAATTCTACTCCCTGTGCAAAATTTCAACTAAATCGGAGCAAAAAATTGGCCTCTGTGGGCAAATGAGTGTAAATCGGGCGAAAGCTATATATGGGAGCTATATCTAAATCTGAACCGATTTGGCTGATATTCTGCAAGTTTTTCGAGACTCATAAAATATTCGGATGCACGGAATTTGAGGAAGATCGGTTGATATACACGCCAATTATGACCAGATCGGTGAAAAATATATATGGCAGCTATATCTAAATCTGAACCGATTTTTTCCAAAATCAATAGGGATCGTCTTTGAGCCGAAACAGGACCCTTTACCAAATTTTAGGACAATCGGACTAAAACTGCGAGCTGTACTTTGCACACAAAAATACATCAACAGACAGACAGACAGACAGACAGACAGACAGACAGACAGGCGGACATCGCTAAATCGACTCAGAATTTAATTCTAAGGCGATCGGTATACTATACGATGGGTCTCAGACTTTTCCTTCTTGGCGTTACATACAAATGCAAAAACTTATTATACCCTGTACCACAGTAGTGGTGAAGGGTATAATTAATTGATAAAATTGATATTTTAATCAAACTAACATAGAAACATGAAGTCAATTAAGTCAGTGATTGAAAATTTTTTAATTAAAAAATTAATTGATACAATATTTTTATACCGTCCACCATAGGAGGGGGGGTATATTAACTTTGTCATTCCGTTTGTAACACATCGAAATATTGCTCTAAGACCCCATAAAGTATATATTCTGGGTCGTGGTGAAATTCTGAGTCGATCTGAGCATGTCCGTCCGTCCATCCGTCTGATGAAATCACGCTAACTTCCGAACGAAACAAGCTATAAACTTGAAACTTGGCACAAGTAGTTGTTATTGGTGTAGATCGGACGGTATTGCAAATGGTCCATATCGGTCCACTTTTACGTATAGCCCCCATATAAAACGATCCCAAGATTTGGCTTGCGGAGCCTCAAAGAAAAGCAAATTTCATCCGATCCGGCTGAATTTTCGTATGTTTGTATATGGTCTCTGTTTGTATATGGTCTACTGTATCTAAATTTTCGATTGAGAGTGTCTATCAAAATTTGAGATCTATAAAAAATTCGTATATACCTGGCCCTGACGGGGTACCACCAAACATATTGAAACACTGTGCTGATTCTCTTAAAGTACCTCTAACAAAAATTTTTAATATTTCAATATCATCGGGTTACGTCCCACAATGTTGGAAGGAATCATATGTTACTCCATTATTTAAGTCGGGAAATAGATTTAAAGTGTCTAACTACAGAGGTATTGCGAAGCTAAGTGCTATTCCTAAGTTGCTAGAAAAGATGGTAACTGAATTTATAACGCATCAGGTTTCCTCAGCATTAAATGAATGCCAACATGGATTCCGAAAGTCAAGGTCAACTATTACGAATATTTTAGAATTAACGACACTAGTCAATGATGGTTTTAGGATGGGTAAACAAACTGATGTAATATACACAGATTTTAGCCAGGCGTTTGATAAAGTTAATCATATGCTTCTCTTACGAAAACTACAACAACTTGGCTTCTCTTCTTCCTTGTTAAAGTGGATCAGTTCCTATTTAATAGGACGTATTCAGAGAGTGAGATTTAGGAATGTTTTTTCTAATCAATTTGATGTAATATCTGGAGTTCCTCAAGGTAGTCATCTTGGACCTGTCCTTTTTACAATCTTTATAAATGACTTACCCTTTGTGATTAAAAATGCACATGTATTAATGTATGCTGATGATGTCAAAATCTTCTATTCATTTAATGACCCTATTGACCAAACTCTATTACAGTCTGATCTTGACAATTTCTTAGTGTGGTGTGATATAAATTTGATGAAATTAAATATCTCAAAGTGTAAGCATATGTCATTTTATAGAGTTAAACGCATTAATACTAGTTACTTTCTTTACAGTCGTGAACTTGATAGGGTTGAGACTTTTCTTGATCTTGGTATTCTTTTAGATAATAGATTAAATTTTAAACAACATTTAACTATGATGATTAATAAAGCATACAGCTCGCTTGGTTTCATGAAGAGATGGAGTAAAGAATTTGATGATCACTGTGTCACTAAAAGTCTGTACATTTCTCTTGTTCGTACTACCCTAGAATATGGCTCAGTTATATGGGACCCTGTTTATAAAATATGTTCGGATAAAATTGAATCAGTTCAAAAACAATTCCTTATTTTTTGCCTGAGAAAACGAGGATGGACATATCTTACACTACCTTCATACAAATATAGACTTGAACAAATTAAACTTCCGTCATTAATTAGTCGAAGAAAAATGTTAAATATCACGTTTATTATGAATATTATACATGGGAAAATTATTTCGAGTTTTATTTTGAGTCGTATTAGTCTATCTGTACCACTTAGACCAACAAGGAACTTCCGTTTATTAAGTATAACTTACTTCCAAAGAGAGTTTGCAAATAATGCTTCTCTTCGCCACCTATGTGATGATTTTAATAAGTATTATCATATTATTAATCTTTCTGAGGATAGAAATATGCTAAAACGTAAAATGATTCTTTATTTGAATGAATGAATGATAATTTATAATATATTTCCCATTTTTTTATTGTTGTATATATGTTATGTAGTATTATTATTAGTCTGTAAGGATATTGTATATATAGACTTAAATAAAAAAAAAAAAAAACAACCATGCAAAAATTTCATCCGATCCTGCTGAAATTTGGAACAGAATTGGTCCATATCGGTCCATAATTATATATAGCCCCCATATAAACCGTTCTCCAGATTTGACCTCCGGAGCCTCTTGGAGGAGCAAAATTCATCCGATCCGGTTCAAATTTGGAACGTGGTGTTAGTATATGGTCGCTAACAACCATACCAAAATTGGTCCATATCGGTCTATAGTTATATATATATATATATATATATATATATATATATATATATATATATATATATATATATATATATATATATATATATATATATATATATATATATATATATATATATATATATATATATATATATATATATATATATATATATATATATATATATATATATATATATATATATATATATATATATATATCCGATCCCCAATCACACAAAAATTGGTCCATATCGGTTCATAATCATGGTTGCCACTCGAGCCAAAAATAATCTACCAAAATTTTATTTCTATAGAAAATTTTGTTAAAATTTCATTTCTATAGAAAATTTTGTCAAAACTTTATTTCTATAGAAAATTTTGTCAAAATTTTATTTCTATAGAAAATTTTGTTAAAATTTCATTTCTATAGAAAATTTTGTCTAAACTTTATTTCTATAGAAAATTTTGTCAAAATTTTATTTCTATAGAAAAATTTGTCAAAATTTTATTTCTGTGGAAGATTTTGTAAAAATTTTATTTCTATGGAAAATTTTGTAAAAATTTTATTTCTATAGAAAATTTTGTTAAAATTTCATTTCTATAGAAAATTTTGTCTAAACTTTATTGTTATAGAAAATTTTGTCAAAATTTTATTTCTATAGAAAATTTTGTCAAAATTTTATTTCTGTGGAAGATTTTGTAAAAATTTTATTTCTATGGAAAATTTTGTAAAAATTTTAGTTCTATAAAAAAATTTGTTAAAATTTTATGTCTATAGAAAATTTTGTCAAACTGAATTATATACGTATTTGATCGATCTTTTTTGATTCAATATATACCACGTATGGTCTTACTTACAATTAAGAAGACAGTGTTAGGAGGTTTGAGACACCTTGCCATAGGCAAACGTTACCGCAACCCAAGTAATTCGATTGTGGATGGCAGTGTTTTGAAGAAGTTTCTACGCAATCCATGGTGGAGGGTACATAAGCTTCGGCCTGGCCGAACTTACGGCCGTATATACTTGTTTTTAATCAATCTAAAAACATAATTTTTATTAAACAATTAATTGTCGATTGCAAAATTCAATTAATTGTTTTAGTTAAAAAGTTAATTGAAAATTGGATTGAAGTTTAACTAAATTATTAATTGCATCGTTTAAAAAACTGATTGATTTTCCAACTGACATCAATTAAATTTATGATTGTTAATTAAAAAACTAATTGTTGTTTGCAATCAACATCAATTAAATTTTTAATTGAATCAATTAAAAAAATAATTGAAATTTTCACATCAAATTAATAAATTTTTTTATCAAATACTTTTTATATGACCAATTTAAACTGTGATTGATACTATAATTTTCGTGATTGAAGACCTTACAATTAAAAAAATAATAATCAAATAATTTCGTGATTGCATAAGAAAAACCAAATTATGTGTCTACTTATTGATATCACTAGTTTACACTGAAAATGTACACTTGATGAGAGTCTACTTTTCTTATGCATTTTGATCTGCTGAATTCGAAAAAATGTGGTTCGAAAAATATCGATGCGAAAAGACCACATTTTCAAAAAAGTCATATTTTAAAAAGGACCTTTTCCGCCAGAAGAGTATAAACCATTGAAAAATCTTCATGGTCGTATAGATGATACTCTAACGTAAGTAATAATGCAAATATGAGCCACTCACCCACACAAAAATGCATTTCTCTGTGGCCGAGAGACATTTTTGTGTGGGTGACTTGCTCATATTTGCATGATTTGACATCATTCAATTGCTTATAACTTTGTCATTTTTAGTGAAAAAGAGCGAAAAACTAAAAGTTTTTCGAATTCAGCAGATCAAAATACATAAGATATGTTGCCTTTCATCAAGTGTACATGATTTTTTTTGTAAACTAGTGTATTTTGGGCTTCAGTGTTTCAAATCTTTTAATTTTAACTTTATGTTACGTCCAAATTTTACCCACTGTGCACCAACAAGATCGCTTGGTCAGTAATATTTTCTCCTGTGGTGACGTCACTTGAGTTCCTTTTGGAATAAACCACAATAACAGCAACACATTTGAGACCGCCTGTAAGATTTTTTTAATTGATGTTGACAACTCTATTGAATGAATGACTCGTTTGGCGAAACAACATAGCCGCAATCTGCATTTACTTTACGCTGTGGAATGCTTGAGATGCAACGGATTTGAGACCAGTTTTGTTGGGAAAAAATATGAAATATTTTAGCGTCACCGGGTGATATCAAGGGCTATACAAACTTATTAAGCGACACATGATGGAGGATGACAACTGAGATGATGACGTCCAGATAAAATAATAATAAAAAAGCACAAAGGCATGAAGAAAATGAACCGTGTGTAGTCAGAAAAAAAGATGAAGAAAACAAGAGCAGAAACAAAATCTAACCTAACAAGTCAATTAGGATATCCTAAATGCATCTTTAGAACTTGTTTGTAAAGTTTTTTTTTATAACCGCTAGTATTGAATATGGTGTTTTTGGTATTTAAAAAACTATGGTAATCTCAAATTAGGGCATATTTCAACAGATGCCAATTTTGTTGATAGAAGTTAATTGAACCTATGGAATAATTAAAAATTAAATTCTTAAACGGTCTATTGGATCAATTCTTTACTGCACATCGAAAAAATTCGAATTGAATACGCATTCCCAAAAAACACATTCTCTGTTTTATTGACAATTTGAATTAAATTGTACACCACGTTTTGAGATTTCCACGTTACATTTCTACATACGGGGATTACATCAGATTCTGGATTTATAAGTAAAGCCTTTTGTTTTTAGGGGAATCTTACACTGAAAAAAAGCATGGGCGGTTCTAAAGATTTTGTCTTTACTTTCACAATTTTGGCTGGCCTCATTCAGACATCGTCCTCAATGCCCTTCGCCCAAAGTTCTGTGTTTGGATGGATAATATCTGGAGCCTGTTCTTACTGAATTGGATTGCTGCAAGGGGGCGGCATTTTGAACTCCGTTCCCTAACCTTTTAGTTTATTATTAACTTTTGAATATTTTGAATTACAACGTTAACTATTGAATTGTCAATATACCATATATGACTTACGCCCATTTTCATGAATCCCCGTTAGTGCTCCGTTAGCTAACGAACTTTTAAACCGTACTACGGACATATCTGACATTTTGCTTATATATTCCATATGTCAGTTAGGATCTTAACTGCTGAAAAATTCTCAGTTAAAGTTAACCGGAGAGAAGATATTTCGATTTTATTTTCTGTTAACTGGGAGGTAAAACCTAACAGAGCTACATGAAAATGGCCGTTATTGTTATACACTGAAAAAAAGCATATCCGGTTCCAAAGATTTTGTCTTTACTTTAAAAAATTTGGTATTGATTCCGAGCCAAAGAAGCGCAGAATACAAGTAAGGATACTTTTAAGACACAATTCTCTTTTAAATTTAGGTTTTGTGTACTTGCTTCTAGGAAGCAAATTTTAATTTTTCGCTTTCTCAGCTTTTTTTCTTCATATGCTATCAAAGTCCTTTAAAAACGAGTTAACGGCAACTTTATTTTCCAAATTAGGACTCGACTTCCAGTAGAAATTATGCTATGTTTGAAGTAAAAAACTTCTTTAAAATAAAGTTTTGAAAAACATGTCCTATATTTCAACGATTTTTTGCTTTGTAGTCATGATGCAAAAAGGCAACAAATTTAAAGACAATTTCATTAAATTTAAAGAATTTTCTGAATTATTAAAGTCAAGTTGACCTTAACCTATAAATTTTTTCTTTCATGTTACGATACCCATTTTTAAGTCAAATCACTTAATTATAAGGACAATACGACTTCATTGAAAAGTTTATCGACTTTTGGACAAGGAAAATAACTTTATTTTAGAGAAATGCGTCTTCTATGCTAAGCAAAATTTGTATTCGTATTTTAAAGACATGAAATCTTTGACCTCACGACAATATTTTTTTCAGTGTAAATACTTGAATTAAACCTTTATGCGATAACTCTAAAGCTTTTACTCAAAATAAATTAATTGTTGTAAGTTCTAAACCATTATGTTTGACTGATACTTTTTTTGGAAAAACTTCACTTGTGCTTCGTCACTGCCCTTAGTAAGCTGCCGTCATCCTAAATAAAGCCATACTTTGAATTCTTAAAATTAAACCTAGCCTTTTTCTTTCTTCTCTTTTCGTTACAAAAAAATCTTTACATTTCCGAGAGTTAATCTTTATATACACTCCACTAAAGGAAACATCTCACGGATTTGTTCAGATTCCGAGCCAAAGAAACGGAGAACAGTGTTGCCATTTTGGTCCGATCGGCCAAAAATTAAATTTTAAATTTGGTCCGATGGTCGGACCAAATGGAATTTGGTTGATTTTGGTCCATTTTCGTCAAATCGATATTTTTCAAAATTTTCTATAGATATAAAATTTCGACAAAATCTTGTGTAGAAATAAAATTTTGACAAAAATTTCTATATAGATATAAAATTTTGTGCAGAAATAAACTGTAAAAAAAATTTTATATAGATACAAAATTATGCAAACATTTTGTAAAAAATTTATATTGAAATAAAATTTTGCAATAACTATCTATAGAAATAAAAGTTTGACAAATTTTCTATGCAACTAAAATATTGACAAAATCTTCTATAGAAATAAAATTTTGACCACATTTTCTATAGAGGTAAAACTGTAAAAAATTTTCTTTAGAAATAAAATTTTGACAAAATGTTCTCTATTAATATAATTTTAACTAAATTTTCTATAGAAATAAAATTTTCTATAGAAATATAATTTTGACAAAAATTTCTATAGACATAAATTTTTTTGTAAAAAAAATTATATAGATACAAAATTATGCAAAAATTTTGTATAGGAAGACAAATTTGTAAAAATTTTATATAGTAATAATATTTTTATATAACTATCTATAGAAATAAAAGCTTGAAAACATTTTTATAGAAATAAAATATTTACAAAATTTTATAGAAATAAAATATTTACAAAATTTTATATAAAAATAAAATTTTGTCAAAATTATCTATAAAAAAATTGTTGACGACATTTTCTATAGAAGTAAGATTGTGACAATTTTTTCTATGGAAATAAAATTTTTTAGAAATAAAATTTTGAAAAAAAAAATTCTACAGAAATAAAATTTTGACAAAATTTTCTAGAAACAAAATTTCGACAAATTTTCTATAGAAATAAAATTTTGAAAAAATTTTCTATAGAAATAAAATTTTGACAAAAATTTCTAAAAAAATAAAATTTAAATAAAATAAATAAATAGAAATACAATTTTGACAAAAAATTTTTATCGAAGTAAAATTTTGGAAAATTTTTAACTTTTAAATGATATTAATTTAATTTAGAAAAATGGTCCGCTGGTGCGAATTTTTGTCCAATTTTAGAAAAATGTTGGTCCAAAATAAAAATTCATTGTGGCAACGCTGACGGAGAATACAAGTAAGGATACTTTTAAGACACAATTCTCTTTTCGGGTTTTGTGTACTTGCTTCTAAACGCTCCAAAAAAATCGCTTCTGTAACATATACCCCAAACACATTTTGCTTCAAGCATATATATTTTCAGGACTGGCCCAAACAAAATATTGTTTGTATTGTTCAAACATATTATGTTTCACCTTAAAGCATACACGGGTAGAAAAAATTTTAATGAAATTTTCTTTGTGTGGATATATTTTTAAGACGCCAATTGGTTACTTCCATTATTTTACTTGCAGCATACTCTCTAGGTCTCTCTTTCTAAACACATATATGTTTATAGGCTTCTTTTAAATTAATATATGTTTGCATCTAAACATATTATATTTACAAACATTTTATGTCCCACACATAATATGTTCTAACATATTAACATATATGTCCCAAACTCGTTATGCTAGTTTATGAACATCATATGCTTGCATTTAAACATATTATGTTAAAAAATTTGAGTTCCAAACATATAATTTTTACACCCAAACATATGAAAAACAGTCATTTTCGTCCATGTAGGAAGCAAATTTTGATTTTTCTATTCTCAGATTTTTTTCTTCATATGCTATCAAAGTCCTTTAAAAACGAGTTAACGACAACTCTATTTTCCAAATTCAGGCTCGACTTCCAGTAGTATGTTTCAAGTAAAAAACATTTTTAAAATAAGGTGTTGAAAACATCCCAGCAAAAAAGCGTCGCCAAAATGGTAATGAAAATGTTCTTTTTGGATCCGGAAGTAGTGCAAAATTGACGCAGAAGCGATGAATTTAACATGGGATTGTCATAGGACGGAAGTCCTCCATTTCAACAGCCTTTGTACTGTATTTGCATCACCTTTTTAGGTGTGATCCGAATTCAATGTTTTGGATGTAAATTAAAAAATTCTGTGATATTTTGTAAAATAAATAATTTTCATAATTTTTATAATTTTTAATGGTTTCTAACGCTTGTTGTAAAGGTTTGACCTCAAATATTTTCAAAAATTCACAATTTTTTTGGATTGGATTTAGCATTTTTCTCGACAAAATTTAAATGATTTGTACCATTTTATAAATTCTTACTCTGTTTTTAACCTATTTAAAACAAAAAAAGTTAAAATTACCCATTAAAAGTAAGAAAAAACCAAGTTATAAAAAACATCATTGGGAGTGCATCTTCTGGAAGTGTTTTTAAAGTTGTGCCTTTGGAAGAACTTCCAAATTTTTTTTGCTGGGATGTCCTATTATTGAACGATTTTTTGCTATGTAGTCAAGAAGCAAAAAGACAACAAATTTAAAGGCAATTTCATTAATTTTAAAGATTTTTTTTCTGAATTATTAAAGTCAAGTTGACCTTACCTTTTCTTTCGTCTTATGATACCCAGTTTTAAGTAAAATTATAAGGACAATACGACTTCATTATAAGGACAATACGGCTTCATTGAAAAGTTTATCGACTTTTGGACAAGGAAAAAAACTTCATACTAGAGAAATGCCTATCCTATGCTAAGCAAAATTTGCATTCGTGTTGTAAGGACATGAAATCTTTGGTCTCACGACAATATTTTTTTCAGTGTATAAAAACTGTAGGTTTATCAACCCATTATTCAAATGAGTACTTGCAGTTTATTGCAATTAGGATGACCTGTGCGCCTTGTATCTTCCCACACTCAAAAAAAGTTTACTTGTATCCAAAGATTTTATCCTCTTAAGGATTTTTGTATTGATTCCGAGCCAAAGATGCAGCTTCTCTAAACTAAAGACAGTTTTTAGGGAGTTATCTGATTTGTCCAAAAGTCGATAAAATTAAAATTAGGATACAGACTTGATTTATCGAATTTTCGTGTTCTTTTTGCATTATATTAATTATTTATTAATGTACAAATAAATTTCAGTCTAAAAATTTAAATTATAACAGATACTTCAAAGTACAAAACGATTTCTTAATTAAAAAAAGAACTTTAAACCAAAAATGCAAAATCCTTAATATAGGTTAGGTTAGTTATAGTGGCAGCCCGATATATCAGAGTCACTTAGACTAAAGGGTGATACGGTCAAAATTTGGTCAAGGGAAAACGCGTGTAAATCGGTGAAATCGTTTATTTAAAAAAATCAAATTAAATTTCTTTTTCACGTTCAATTAGTATAAAATTCAGGAAAAATATTCAGTTAGGCTTTCGCTTTTCCAAATCCGAATTGCCGGGCCTCACGCTTGACACCTGCCATCAGATTTTGTACAGCCACCTTGTCCACCTTCTTCGCCGCAGAAAGCCAGTTTGCCTTGAACTGCTGCTCGTCCTTAGCAGTTTGTTTGGTCTTCTTTAGGTTCCGCTTGACAATAGCCCAGTATTTCTCAATTGGGCGGAGCTCTGGCGTGTTGGGAGGGTTCTTGTCCTTGGGAACCACCTGCACGTTGTTGGCGGCGTACCACTCCATGGCCTTTTTACCGTAATGGCAAGATGCCAAATCAGCCAAAACAGTACGGAACAACCGTGTTTCTTCAGACGTTTATTCAAACACCCTTTCACGTAAATTTCTTGGTTGACAGTCCCGGAAGCTATGAAAATGATGCTTTTCAAGCCAAAGGTACAGATGGCTTGCCAAACCAGATATTTCTTTGCGAACTTTGACAGTTTTATGTGCTTGAAAATATCTGCTACCTTTCCCCTTCATTTTGCCGTATAAAACTCCTGTCGCGGAAGCTGCTTGTAGTCGGCTTTGACGTAGGTTTCGTCGTCCATTACCACGCAGTCAAACTTCGTCAGCATCGTCGTGTACAGCCTCCGGGATCGCGCTTTGGCCGTCGTATTTTGTTTATCATCGCGATTTGGAGTCACTACCTTCTTGTAAGTCGATAGTCCGGCTCGTTTTTTTGGCTCGATGCACGGTTGTAGACGATACACCCAGCTTATTTGCGGCACCTCGGAGAGAGAGGTTAGGGTTTTGGTTGAAACTACCGGCAACTCACTTTGTCGTCTCAGCGGCTTCCGGTTTTCGATTTCCCCCCGATCCAGACTTCCTGGCTGTCGACAAACGTTCCCCAAACACTTTAATTACATTTGTAACGGTTGATTTGGCAACTTTTAGCGATTTTGCCAGCTTTGCGTGCTTGGATTTTCGCGATGCGCGAGCAAAATTTTGATACGCTGCTCTTCTTGCTTGGACGGCATTTTGACAACTGAAGAGTGAATTCCAAAATCAAAATAGGAGCAACATTCTACACACACACCTTCAAAATGAGGGGTGTTCAGGTTTTTTAAATGCAAAATTGAAAGAAATACGTCAAGTTTATATTGACCAAATTTTGACCGTATCACCCTTTATTCAGTCCATTGTGATACCACAGTAGTGAACCTCTCTCTTATCACTGAGTGCATCCCGATTTTATGTTAATCTCTATGACAAGGGACCTCGTTTTTATAGCCGGCGTTCCACATTACAGTGAAACCACTTTGAGAAGCTTTGGAACACTCAGAAATATCACCAGCATTAGTGAGGTGGGACAATCCACCACTGAAAAACTTTTTGGTGTTTGGTCGAAACTGGGTTTGAATCCACGACCTTGTGTATGCAGGGACATGCTAACTATTGCACCACGGTGGCTCCCAAATCCTTAATATCCCAGCAGAAAACATTGGAAGTTGTTTCACAAACATTTCTTGTAAAGCCCATCCCAGAATCCCTCATCGAGTTTTTTTCAACTTCCGATGCAGTCCTTTTGGACAAGTCCACAAACATTTGTTCTAAAGCGCATCTGGGGATCCCCCAAAGATTTTTTTCTACTTCCGATGTAGTCCTTGTGGACAAGTATTAGAAAGAACGCAATCTGCCTATTTTAAGTGCAAATTTTGTACAATTAAATTTTACAAAATATAGAAAACTAATAAAAAAACTAGAAATTAATAAAAAAGTAAAAAAAATAATAAAAAAAAAAATAAATTTCATCCCCGCTGGGATTTGAACCTGTGCCGTTTGACTTTTTCGCTTCCATGGGAGTTCTTTTGGGAAGGTTTTTCAAATTACAAGAATTTTTAATTTTTTTGTTGATTTTTGATGGAAAAAATATATTTATACTAAAATATACGCCGAAAATAAAAAATAAAACCGATGCATGACATAAAAAAATAATTTTTTAGAAAAATATTTGATAAAACAAAAAATTGCCGCTGGTGAGATTTGAACCTGCGTTTCTTATTTTTTCGTCCATACTAATAAAGAACATCTCGAGAAGCAATTAGAATGTTATTCCTTGGTGTCGTATTACGATCATATCACAAACATTTGAATTGACCTTTCGACGCTTTATATTCAATGGCGTTTGTGGCTGAGTGTGCTAAGGCGTTCTGTTATGGTGCCAGTAAAACCAGGTTCAACCCCTGGTCGGAGCGAAAAAGTTTTTCAAATTTTTTCATATGGATGAAAAAAAGTAAAATTGGTTGAAAAAAATGTTTTTTTCGCTTTTTAAATTTCTTCATTGAAATTAACTTCCAAGGCACAACTTCTAAAGCAATGCAAAGGATCCAAAAAGGGAGTACTTCCGTCCTAAGACAAGCCCATGTAAAATTCATTGGAGATGATCCAAGTTTGCACTACATCCGGATCACAGATTGGGGATCCAAACTACTTTTTTGGAAGCTCTTTTTTTGCTGGGATAAGCCCAGCATCCAATATCTCAGTTAATTTAAAGATTGTTGCATTAAATCAAAAATGTTTTTCTTTACATTAAGGAACATTTTCGTTATCTCAAAAACATGTGACCTTGACAGAGGGACGCGAATTTCAAGATACATCGGGAGATCGGTAACATGGACCAATAAAAACTAAATTGGACACAGCTTTTTTAATCCTTCCTATTGGATTAAAACTACGGTTTCGAAAAGCTCAAAAACTCTTAGGACAATCAGACTATCGGACATGGCACACATTTTTTCCGATCTAAAATACCTCTAGATATCCATATTCCTGAATAATCGGATACATATTGCGGTTTCTAGAAGCCCAAGAAGTCAATTCCGGAGATATGGGGGTTATACCAAAATCTCTCATTATAAGTGTTTAAAATTATTCTGAAGGAATTCTTGACCTCATCAAACTGCCTCACTTCTAAATTTGTCATTGTTCATTTATAACGCATCGAAATATTGGTCTCATTCCAGGTGGTGGTGAACTTTTAAGAAGATCTTGCGACGTCCGTCCGCTATTAACATGAAACTTTGTACAATTAAAAAACAGTGAACCCACCATATTTAATTTTGTTCACCTCTTATAAAAAACTTTTGTTATTTGAAGGAAAAAATTGGAGTTCAAAATTGCAAAATGTCTTTAGTGCCATACGAAGTTCAAGATGGGCGCATTTGGAGTAAAATTTACAAATTTAAAGAAATAATGAATTACTTGGTGAGAAGTACGAGTATATCGTTATGCTTCATTTATGCATTATTTCTTCCTGGTTTTTAAGTTAATTTGCCTGACGCACGCAAAAAATTATTTGAGTAAATGAAACTTTCTCCAAACACAATAATTCCATGAACTAAAATAAAGTTAAATTGGCTTTAGTGAAATAGAGGGTTCACTTGTGTTTGAGTGTACACATCGAAAAAAAGTATGCCCGGTTCCAAAGATTTTTTCTTTACTTTAAAAATTTTGGTATTGACTCCGAGCCAAAGAAGCGGAGAATTCAAGTAAGGATATTTTTAAGACACAATTCTCTTTTAAATTTGGGTTTTGTGTTCTTGCTTTTAGGAAGCAAATTTTAATTGTTCGCTTTTTCAGCTTTTTTTTCATATGCTATCAAAGTCCATTAAAAACGAGTTAACAACTTTATTTTCCAAATTAAGACTCGACTTCCAGTAGAAATTATGCTATGTTTCAACTAAAAACGTCTTTAAAATAAAGTGTTGAAAAACATGTCCTATATTTGAACGATTTTTTGCTTTGTAGTCAAGATGCAAAAAGACAACAAATTTAAAGACAATTTCATTAAATTTAAAGAATTTTTCTGAATTATTAAAGTCAAGTTGACCTTCGCCCAAACATATTTTCTTTCATGTTATGATACCCATTTTTAAGTCAAATCACTTAATTATAAGGACAATACGACTTCATTGGACAAGGGAAAAATCTTTATATTTGAGAAATGCGTCTACTATGCTAAGCAAAATTTGCATTCGTATTTTAAAGACATGAAATCTTTGAACTTATGACAATATTTCTTCAGTGCAGGCAGTTGTTATTAATGTAAGTCGGACGGTTTTGCAAAAGGAACCTATCAGTCCACTTTTAGGCATAGCCCTCATATAAAACGATCCCAAGATTTTACTTTCAGAGCCTCTCCGACCCGGTTGAAATTTAATACGCGATATTGGTATATTTGCTCCAACCACCATGCAAAAATTGGTCCATAATTATATATTGCCCCCATAAAATTCGATTCTCAGGAGCTTCTCGGAGGACTAATTTTCATAAGATCTGACTGAAATTCGGAACGTGGTATAAGTATATGTCCTCTGACATTCATGCAAAAATTGGCCTATACTTGATATTAGTATTTGACCTTAACATCCATGCAAAAAGTGGTCGATATCGATCCATAATTATATATAAATAACAGATGTGACTTCCGGAGCCTCTTGGAGCAACTTTCATCCGATCCAGTTGAAATTGGTTACGTTATATTACTATGTGCCCAAGACAAAATTGGTCCATATGGGTCCATTATTATATAACACATAGACCCCATATAAACTGATCTCGAAAGGTTTGACTTCAATTTCACTTGACTTGATTTCATATTTCAACCGCTCCGATTTGGTTTGAATATTATCCTCTAATTATTATGCGAAAAATGTTTCATATCCGTTCATAATTATCAAAAACTGAATTGGCTTATATAGGTAAACTTCTTTTTTATTTAACATATGTATTAGCTTTAGTAGACAATGTTAAGATATTAAACAATACTTTGCCATCGACCACTGTTACCCTTGTGGATTAGAGGTGTGCATGTGACACGAAATTGTCGTGACTCACGAAAATTTCCGTGATTCGTGAGTCACGCTCATGACAACAGCGTGAGTGTGCGTGAGCGTGATTAACAAACCAAAATGTCGTGCGTGAGTCACGAAACTAATATCTTCGTGAGTGTGCGTGAGTAACGAATTACATTCACGAAAATATTCCTGCTCACCAACATAAAACGCTTAAGAGTTAAATTCAATTACAATTTTAGTGACACCTGGGATGTTACGAGTTTAATAACACTCTCGATTTTAAAATGCTCATGTTTTCAGACACTTCGGTAAGGTAAATTAATCATAAAATTATTCTTGAGTCACGATATTTTTGGTGAGTCACGATATTTTTCGTGAGTCACGGTATTTTTCGTGAGTCACGACATTTTCGTCCATGAGTGTGCGTGAGTACAAATTTTCTTTTCGTGAGTGTGCGTGACCGTGAGTCCTACCAAAAAATATCGTGCGTGAGTATGATTTTTCAGTGGTGAGTGTGCGTGAGTAAACTATTACTCACGTGCACACCTCTATTGTGGATGGTCTTTAGTAGAACTGTGTACGCAACCCATGGATGAGGGTACATAATATTCTGCCTAGCATACTCTATCCAACATTTCGGTTCATATCTTTCAAAAAATGCTTTAATGATGTCTTCCAATCTATCTATTGAAGTCTGTATATGACATGAGCTAAAGACAAAAAAATTGGTTGGCACAACAAATTTGTTTTCTGTGTGTAAAATCACATGTTATACAAGTCAAGCTCTTGCAGTTTTGGCAAAAAAGAAGTTGATTATTATCTCACGGTAGCGTGAGATAATAATAAGTCCGGTCCAATGATGACACGAGCCCATAAACCGCACCAAACTGTGCCTTGTTCTGGATGCAATGCTTCTGGCTGATCATCACTCCACTTGGGAGCGACCGTGGTGCAATGGTTAGCATGCCCGCCTTGCATACACAAGGTCGTGGGTTCGATTCCTGCTTCGACCGAACACCAAAAAGTTTTTCAGCGGTGGATTATCCCACCTCAGTAATGCTGGTTACATTTCTGAGGGTTTCAAAGCTTCTCTAAGTGGTTTCAGTGCAATTTGGAATGCCGTTCGGACTCGGCTATAAAAAGGAGGTCCCTTGTCACTGAGATTAACATGGAGTCGGGCAGCACTCAGTGATAAGAGAGAAGTTCACCAATGTGGTATCACAATGGACTGAATAGTCAAAGTGAGCATGATACATCGGGCGGCCACCTAACCTAACCTAACCTATCACTCCAAAATCGATCATTTTTCTTATTTACCTATTGAACTTATTGAGCCAAAAATGTTCTTAGTCGCTAAACACAATTTTTCGCGCGATAAAATTTCTTAATAGAGAACACATTTTGATAGTAAAATTCAATAATTTGCAAGCGTTGTTCGTTTGTAAACAATTCGTGGTTAAATTATATGAAAGTTTTTGACCGTGATACAAATCACGAAACGTGCGTCTGCTGTTTAAATCAGTATTGTCAACAAGATAGTAGCTAAAAATCACTCTTTATTAGGTATCAGCTGGGCGTGGTGCACTTTGGGCTGCTGCTACCGTGTGAAACAATCGAGTGTTTGAGCCCATTATTGCGTGATAAACGGAGCCTCTTCCTAGAGGTTCCGGAAATCATATCTGGGGGTTGGTATCACACAATGGACTGAATAGTCTAAGTGAGCCTGAATCTTAATCGGGCTGCCACTTTAACTTTAACCTTTATAAAGGCGGATCGATATCGACTAATTTTTGAATGAATGTTAGAGGCCATATACTAACTTCGCCTACCAAATTTCAACCGGATCGGATGAAATTTGTTCCACCAAGAGTCTTTGGCGTAGCTAGGGGGCGGGGTGCTGGGGCGGCTACGATCCACATAGAAAAATATTAGCCCCCTCCAGAGTATTTATCGGTACAATTTTTATTCCCTCCACCATAGGAAGGGCGGTATATTCCGTCCGTTTGTAATACATCGAAATATTGCTCCAAGAGCCCACAAAGTATATATATTCTGGGTCGTGGTGAAATTCTGAGTCGATCTAGGCACGTTCGTCCGTCCGTCTGTTGAAATCACGCTAACTTCCAAACGAAACAAGCTATCGACTTGAAACTTGGTACAAGTGGTTGTTATTGATGTATGTCGGACGGTATTGCAAATGGGCCATATCGAGTAGCCCCTATATAAACCGATCCCCAGATTTGACCTCTGGAGCCTCTTGGAGGAATAAAACTCATCCGATCCAGTTGAAATTTGGTACCCTCTAACAAGCAGGGGTGTGGAGTCGGTGTCTTTTTTTATTATTCATCTATGGAGTAATCCTTACAGACTAACAAATCTATACTACAATATTTACAAATAGTATATTATGCCTAAGTATTTAATAATAGTGATATATTTCTTTTTATATTATACTTATCTTCTGAAATATCAAAATATTTATAGTATTTTAAACCGTTTACATCATAAGTCTTGGAGTCGGAGTGGTAAAAACTTTGTTCGACTCCGAGTGTACATAAAATGATGACATAATAAAAAGCATAACATTTGTAAATTTTACCACAAATGCGCCACTCTATGAGCTAAAGATATTTCGAAATCAATTTTTTTCCTTCAAACTACGAAATTTTCTTTCAACAATGAATTACCCGTGTAAAAATCGGTGGATCTGATCATATCTAATAATATCAAAGTATATATAATTATATCTGTTCAGATATGGTTGTAGATATAAATAGATAGATAAATAAAATAGATAAATAAATAGACACTCAAAAAAAATCGTTTCTTTAACATATGTTCCAAACATATTTTGCGGGAAGCACATATATTATTGGATACTGCCGAAACATTAATATGTTTGTTTTATGTGAACATATTATATGTTTGGAAGCATTTTGAGCCAAAAATATTATATGCTTGGAAGAATTTTTCCCAAACACGATTGTGCTCATTCCCTAACATACTCGTAATTTTCACTTCCACGAAATTTTTTAGTTATTGGCACCTTTTTCTGTAATACAAATAATGTTGAAGAAATTATTCACTTTTATAATTTTTTTAAATTTTACCTTTCGCCTGCACGGAGAATCGAACCGAGGACCATACAGTTTGTAAGCCAACACACTATCCACTGGGCTACGTAGCTGTTATAGTCACCAGTAGATAATTATCATTTTAAGTTACATTCATATAGCATAGTTTGCAGCGCCCACGAGCCCATGCAAACATAACATTATTTAACAGAAACATACATTTGTTTGCCACGTGGAGCAGTGGTTAGCATGTCTGCCTTGCATACAAAGGGTCGTGGGTTCAATCCCTGCTCCGACAGAACATTTTTTTTTTTAATTTACACATTTATATTTATACTATATCAAATTTGTTTAAATGAAACTTCGAAATGTGTGCTATTAAAGATTTATAGTCAGTAACAGTGCTTGATATAAACGAAATTGACTGATTTTTGGATAAAATATTATTTTTTATTGGAAAAATAACAATTTTGTAACAAAAAACTGTTTTTGGTACAAAACTTTAAAATTTGGAAGGAATTCAAAAACTCTAACAAAAGAAGAACGTGGAGTCGAATATAAACATACATAAATAATTTTATAATATAAACATAAATTTAGTTAGGCGTGAACAGTTTTTTACTAGCATTTAACACCGTCGCTCTAAAATGCCTTTTATTTTTCTTTAATAATTCATTTTAAAGAAAATAAACTTTTTAAATTGTTTTAGCTGCAAAACTCGAATTTAATGCCCGCTTTTATATTTGAAGGTGTCCGTCAACTCCTCGTGGACTACTTATTAATAAAGAGGAACTAAACTTTGTTTTTATACATTTTACTGTGTAATTTTTCACTATTTCCTCCTTATTTCATTTTACTGTCCCACTCTAAAAAGAGTATAGTGCCCTTTCGTTATTTTTATGAAGACCCCTGATTTCTTTTAATGAACCAAGAAAAAAAATTGTGCCCATAATGCCAAAATGATAAACAAAACACATGTCCACACATACATAAAATGGTGCTCTCAAGGTGAAAACATATGCTGTTTGTTTTTCAAATGTCTATTCTCTTGGTTCCGAATGTCTATTCTCTTTATTCAAATTAAATAATATTTAGACTTAAGCATATAAAATTTTTGGCCTTATCAAAAACAATTTTCCGAAACAACATACAAGCGGTTTCACAGAAATTGTTCTCGTTTGATTCTTTCGCTGTTATGTTGATATCTTTCGTCAACTCTCCCGGTTTCCATCTCTATTTCTTTCTCTATACTCTCTCTGTCGCTTTGAATAAAATATCACAACATATGTATGTTTAGTCGAAATTTGTACATTTATATATGTTTGCATTCACACATATGATTTTTATGAAACATTCATGCCACAAACATAATATATTCTAACATATTAACATAGATGTCCCAAACATTTAGTGTTAGTTTAGGAACATTACATGTTTGCACTTAAATATATTGTGTTTTAAAATTGTGCCCGAAACACATTTTGTTTATATCGGAACATATGAAAAACCTATTTTTCTAACAGTGTAACAACCATGCAAAAATTGGTCCACATCGGTCCATAAGTGTATATATCCCCCATATAAACCGATCCCCCGATTTGGCTTTCGGATCATCTAAGAGAAGCAAATTTCATCCGATCCAGCTGAAATTTGGTACATGGTGTTAGTATACGGTCTCTAACAACCATGCCAAAATTGGTCCACATCGGTGAGTAATCATGTATAGCCCCCATATAAACCGGTCACCAGATTTGACCTCCGGAGCCTCTTGGAAGACCAAAATTCATCTGATTCAGTTGATATTTGGTACGTGGTGTTAATATATGGTATACAACAACCATGCAGGAATTTGTTCATATCAGTGCATAATTATATATAACCCCCATATAAACCGATCCCCAGATTTGACCTCCGGTGCCTTTTGGAGAAGCGAAATTCATCCGATCTGGTTGAAAATTGGTACGTGGTGTTGGTATATGATGTTTAACAACCATGCCAAAGGTGGTCCATATCAGTCCCGATCCCGAGATTTGGTTTTGGAGCCTCTTGGAGGAGCAAATTTCATCCGAGTCAGTTGAAATTTGGTACATTATGCTAGTATATGGCCGTTAACAACCATGCCTAACTAGGTCCATATCGGTCTATAGTTATATATAGCCCTCAGATAAATCGATCCCCAATCACACAAAAATTGGTCCATATCAAGTTCATAATTGTATATAGCCCCCATATAAGCGTGCAAAAGTCCATATCGATTCGTAATTATTTGTAGACTTACCTACACATACCTTTTTTGTCTAATATATACCACGTATGGACTAACTCACAATGTAGAAAACGATTTAAGATACTACAACCCAAGTAATTCGATTGTGGATGACAGTCTTTCGTAGAAGTTTCTACGCTATCCATGGTGGAGGGTACATAAGATTTGGTCTGGCCGAACTTACGGCCATATATACTTGTTTTTTTTTTGAGTGTATGTGACGTGTTCTATGTACGATTGTGTCGACCGAAAAATGTCATAAAGATATCTCTATTACATGAAAAGGTGACTCCAACTTTTTAAATATTTTCCAGTAGACATGATTTGCGAAAAAAGTAAATAAAATATTATGCACTTTTAACAACATAAGGAACAAAGATACAGAGGAAAATTTATTTAATATTTGCTGGCTTTCATTTAACCGTAACGCTCCGCCTTTTCAAAATAAACCGGCGCACATTTAGTGGTCACTTGATATATGCTTGAGGTATCTCGAACAAGTTTAATAAACAGCAATGGATTTGTATACTTACATGTCTTGCCATGAGATCACAACATGGTCCCGCAAGGCCTTCGCATTGGCTTTAATAAAGCCAAAAAAGAGTTCTTTTAATTAAACTCATAATTTTGTTTAATAATATTTCAATCACCACAAATACACTTTGGTAATTTTATAAATTCACCTTGTCCTGAGTTGTAGCAACTTTCGACTATTTGTGAAAATTTTATCACGAATTTTTCACGATTATTATAATTCACTACAATTCGGAAAAGGAAATACCAAATATACATGATGATACCCTCTGCTTCGAAAAGATGTAGAGACACGCCTCTTTAGTAGAAATATAGCAACAAAAAAATGTCGCCATGTACCGCTATGGTAGACAGGGATAGCAGTCACGGTAAAGGCATCATCATCTTGATTTTTGTACTGTTAGCCGTTGTTGGTTTTTACTTCCGTTTCCCGGAAACCCCAAGCAATTTCAACTCCATAGGCAACTCTTTAAAATCCGCCCCATTCCTTTTAGCTTCACCCACACCGACAATATTCTTACCACAATGTACTTTGCCTGTGTTTACAGTTATTGCAAATGTAAATACACATATACATGCATACACACTCACACGCCTTCACCATATTATTGTATATAAATAAACAAATAAATCGCCTTATTTACTTATGCCATTATCGCAATTTATCATTGTGAGTTAATTAAATTTATTCTTCTGCTGCCTCTGCTACTGCAGGCGGTACTGTTTGTTTTTCTGTTGTTTGTTTTGCATTTTTTGTTGTGTTGAGAATTTTTCCCATGCATTTTGGTCAGTGAGGAGGGGAGTTAGTTTGCAGAGGTGTGGCAACTACGTTCAACTATCATTGGAGAGATTCATGTCAGTTTGCAAACAAACAATTAGCTTTGCACTTGGATGAGTTGTACGCAAGTGCCTGGCAGCCAACCAGACGCCAGACAGTGTTTACATTTGCAATCGTTATAAGTGGTATATACAAACAAATCCCTGCCCCCAAAAAATACACACAACTGAAGAGAAGAGCATTTATGCATTCATCTTTTATATCCTTCAACAGGATTGCCACAACTAACAAAATATGCTATTTTTTTCCACTTCACCCTAGGATGGAGGATATACTAACTTGGTCATTCCTTTTGTAACACATCGAAATATTGGTCTGTGACACCATATTCCGGGTCGTGGTGGAATTCTGAATCGATCATCGAAATAAATCATCGGCTTGAAAATACCACAAGTAGTTGATCTAAGTTTCTTAAAACTTCCAATCAAATGCCATGGTGAAGGCGAGTATGCTCTTTGAGCTACACTACCGCAGATCGGTTAGAAAAAGGAGCTCAGTATATTACATTATATAGTCTTCCAAGTCCAGGCACCATCCAACCTTCTCGCCATACTTCATCATAATTGATATGAAGACAGCGGAAGAAAAAGGTTCGCAAGGGAATTATTTCTTCTATTATACATAGCCTCCATATTGACTTCTGGATACTTCTGGAAATTTAAAATTTCATCCCATATTGTGAAAATTTGGTGAGTGATGTTACTATAGGCCTTCTAACAACCATGCAAAAAATGGTCCACACCGGTAAATGGGTTTATATCAGAACATAAATATATATGGGAGCTTTCAATAGCTAACGTATTCATCTGCCTTTTTATACCCACCACCATAGAATGGTGATTGGGGTATAATAACTTTGTCATTCGGTTTGTAACACATCGAAATATCGATTCCGACTACATAAAGTATATATATTCTAAATCAGGGAG
This sequence comes from Haematobia irritans, assembly GCF_050003625.1. Classification (NCBI taxonomy): domain Eukaryota; kingdom Metazoa; phylum Arthropoda; class Insecta; order Diptera; family Muscidae; genus Haematobia; species Haematobia irritans. The sequence goes on along the minus strand of NC_134399.1, from coordinate 79,994,735 downwards.
AAATTCTAAGACGATATAAGCATGTCCGTCTGTCTGCCTGGATGTCTGTTGTAATCACGCTACAGCCTGCAATAATAAAGCTAGCTTGCTTAATTTTTGCACAGGATCGTTTTTTGGCTCCAAGCAGGTCAAGTTGGAAGATGGGCTATATCGGTCCATGTTTTTATAACATATAGTCCCCATATAAACCGACCTCCCGATTTGGGGTCTTGGGCTTATAGAAAAATTAGTTTTTATCCAATTTGCCAATCTTATAAATCCAGAATCTGATCTAGTCTTCATAGGTAAAATATTTAAATTTATCTTCGTGAAGCGTACTGGTTGAACTGATCTGCTGTCATCAAACCCCCCTGAAAATTTCAAAGGAAACTATAATATTTGATTCATGGTGGTGGGTACTTAATATTCGGCCTGGCCGAACGCTAAGTAAACTATTGAGATCGGTCTATATGGGGGCTATATCAAAACTTGGACCGGTACTCACCATTTTCGGTACACATCTTTATGGTCCTAAAATACCTCTAGATTTTAAATTTCAGGCAAATTGGATAAAAACTACGGTTCCTATAAGCCCAAGACCCCAAATCGGGAGGTCGGTTTATATGGGGACAACATGGACCGATAAAGCCTATCTTTGAACTTGACCTGCTTGGAGCCAAAAAACGATCATGTGCAAAAATTAAGCTAGATAGCTTTATTATTGAAGGATGTAGCGTGATTACAACAGACATCCAGACGGATATGCTTACATCGTCTTAGAATTTCTCTGTGATCTAGAATATATATACTGTATATAGTCGGAAATCGATATTTCGATGTTTTACAAACGGAATGACAAAGTTATTATACCATTCTATGGTGGTGGGTATAAGAAAACAGAGTCCAGTTATTTCGAAACCAGGGCTGTGTAGCCAATTTTGCTCGACTCCGACTCCAGCATTTTTCATCAGCCTCGACTCCGCAGTCGATTCTGGGTAATATAACTAAATCTCATTTTAATACCACTAATTTGTAGTTCAATTGTGTGGGGTACCTACCGTAAATGGATCGATATAAATTATCGTATTTATTTATGTGTGCAAAAAAGATCTTAATTTTACATTTGATGCCAATTGAACTCTATATTTCAAAATTTAAGGCAGTGTCGGTCCTATGTTTAATAAATAAAATAATGATATAAATACCCATCACAATATGAGCAGATACAAACAGTCTTCAGTATATGTATTTATAGAGAAGTAAAGAAAGTTCAAAGTCGAACGGGGCTCATTGTATTATACCCTTCAACACATTTGGACCAAAATTATTGATACCATCTCAAATCCTTTAAATTTGTTGCGAGGTTTATATTCCCATATGCATGAATTTGAATCTGAACCAATTTAGACAGGGTATATTATAGTCGGGCGGGGCCTACTATAATATACCCTGCACAACTTTGTACTTAGATCTACATTTCAATAAAATCTCAAATCCTTCAAATTTGTTGAGTGCTTTATATAAAGGTTTATGTTCCAATTAACCAATATTTAAAACTGACCTGATTTGGATAATATTTTGTCAGACTTCTACAAAATCTTGGGCACGGTGTGGTGCAGGGTATAAATATGGGAAATATTTATAATATTAATAATATTTAGGCATTTCTTCAAAAATGCATATATGATTCATCAGTCGATAAATATGAATTAGAGGTATAGGAAAATTTGTTTTTCTATACCTCTAATTCAGTTTTCGTCTTAGCAGTGAGCATCAATAAGAAATAAAATTTTGAGAAAATTTGCTACACTCAAAAAAAGTGAACTCTCTATTTCACTAAAGCCAATTTAACTTTATTTTAGTTCATGGAATTATTATGTTTGGAGAATGTTTCCTTTACTCTAATAATTTTTTTGTGTACGTTAGTTAAATTAACTGAAACCGAGGAAAAAATATACTCAAATGAAGCATACAGATTAATTAAATTTGTGTCTTCCACAAAATAGTTCAGAATTTCTTTAAATTTTTAAATTTTACCAAAAATGCGTTCATCATGAACTTCGTATGTCACTAAAGACATTCTTGCAATTTTGAACTCCAAGTTTTTCCTTCTAACAACAAAATTTTCTTTAACAAGTGAAAAAACTTAGTTATATCTAATAAATTTTCTTGAATTTGTCGAAAAATATTTACTTGTTTTTATGACATCGGCGTGATGCCAACGTTTGTAATACTGTTAAAATTTTCTACAAATATTCAAAATTGTCTAAAATTAACCGAAAGTTTTCTTCCTTGTTGGTTCACTGTTTTTTCGGTGTATAGAAATAAAATTTTGAGAAAATTTTCTACAGGAATACAATTTTGAGTAAATTTTCTATAGAAATAAAGTGTTGACAAAATTTTCTATTGAAATAAAATTTCGACCAAAATCTATAGAAATAAACTTTTTAACAAAATTGTCTATAGAAATAAAATTTTGCAAAATTTTCTTTAGAAATAAAATGTTAACAAATTCTTCTGTAAAAATAAAAATTTTGACAAAATTTTCCATAGAAATAAAATTTTGACTAAATTTTTTATAGAAATAAAATTTTGGCTAAATTTTCTATAGAAATAAAATTTTGACAAAATTTTCTATAGAAATAAATTTTTGAAAGAATTTTCTGCCAATATTCGACATATAGGTATAGGGTCTTAAAATAAAATTAAAAAAAATAAAATCGATTGTTCGAAATATTTTAAATAAATTTTTATGGCGGTGGGCGTTAAAATGTATCGATTCAGCCCATCTGCTAGTCTTACATTCTAGGAAATTTCCAATTACATTCCGTAATTGGAAATTGGTTTTCATTTACAGTCATACCGAACATTGATCGAATGAATAACGCAATGGAAACCAATTTGCGTAAAAACTTTTTTAGTTACAAAAATGTGAAGTGTTTTAAAAATTTTAGTTTAAATAGCCGGAGTCGGAGTCGAGCAACATTTTTACGACTTCGACTCCAGCTAAACCTTCAGACTCCGACTCCAAGACTCCGACTCCACAGCCCTGCTCGAAACTGCTCCTGGAAAAACGTTTGACATTCATATTGGGCAAATATTTGCCTAGTGTGATCAGCTCAACTTGGAAGGGTATTCCAAGTTGAGGATTTAACAACAACTCATGGGTTTTCTGTTTTCCAAATGCGCCAATATTCACTATTGACGTAGCAACAAAAGTTAAAATAGGCCTAATCAATCAAGAGTGAGGATATATTTGCTATAACTTTATTTTAGCTCATGTAATTATTATGTTTGGAGAAAGTTTCCTTCACTCTAGTACTCTACGTTAGTTAAATGTACTAAAAAACGGAAAAAATATACATTTCTCACAAAATATTTCACTATACCTTTAAATTTGTAAATTTTACTACAAATACGCCCATCTTGAACTTCGTATGGGACTAAAGACATTCTTCTAATCTTGAACTCCAATTTTTATACCCACCACCATAGAATGGTGATGGGGTATAATAACCCAGCTAAAAAAATTTGGAAGTTTTTCTAAAGGCACAACCTTAACATAAAAGCACTTTCTGAATGTTCTTCCAAAGAAGCTTTTAATTTTAACTACACAGTAAGTTTTTTTAATACAATTTTTCATAACTCACATTTTTCATATTTTTAATGGGTAATTTTAGCTTTTATTGTTTCAGATAGGATAAAAACAGAGTAAGAATTAATAAATTGGTACAAATTTTTTTTGTCGACCAAAATGCTAAATGCATTCCAGAAAAATTGCGAATTTTTGAAAATGTTTTAGTTCAAACATTGTAGACAAGCGTTAGAATGCATTAAAAATCGTAAAAAATTATAAAAATTATTTTGTTTTGCAAAATATCATAAAATTTTGTAATTCACATCCAAAACACTGAATTTGGATAACACCTTAAGATGTGATGCAAATTCAGTGCAACGGCTGTTGAAATGGTGGACATCTGTCCTATGACAAGCCCATGTTAAATTCATCGCTTCTGCGCCAATTTTGCACTACTTCCGGATCCAAAAAGAACATTTTCACTACTTTTTTGGCGACACTTTTTTTGCTAGAAGTTTGTCATTCCGTTTGTAACACATCAAAATATCGATTTTCGACCATCTTGATCAGGGAGAAATTCTAAGACGATATAACAATGTCCGTCTTTCTGTCTGTCTGTTGTAATCAGAATACAGCCTTCAATAATAAAGCTATCTTGCTTAATTTTTGCACAAATTCGTTTTTTGTCTCCAAGCAGGTCAAGTTCGAAGATGGGCTATATCGGTCCATGTTTTGGTAGAGCCCCCATATAGACAGGTCTCCTGATTTTACTTCTTGGACTTCTATAAACCGTATTTTCAATCCGATTTTCCTGAAAGGTATATTAGGACCTGAAAGGTATATTAGGACCACAAGCAGGTATGCCGAATATGGTGGGTATCGATATATGGTTTGCTATAGCCCTCATATGTCCCGATCTCCCGATTTTACTTCTTGATCTTCTAGAATCCGTAGTTCAATTTGAAATCTAGAGGTTTTTGAGGACCATAAATAGAAAAAAAATGTGTATCGGTATAGATTTTGATATATCCCCTTTATAAGGCCTCCATATAGACCGATTTCACTTCTTGAGGCTATAGAAGGCGAACTAATAATGAAAACTAAAAGTAAAATTTATAGATTTTAGGTTTCAAATCAAGGCGTTATTTAATCATTTCTATATATTATCATCCTATACATTATTTAGTAACCCGCTATATATTATCAAGTAACACGCTACGACGAAGAGTGTTCAAAGGTAACTGTTACATTTGATTCATGGTGGTGGGTATTTAAGATTCGGCCTGGCCGAACTTACCGCTGTATACACTTGTTTTCCCTCAAACTGCAATTTTTTTTAACAAATTAAAAAAAAACAAGTATATACAGCAGTAAATTCGGCCGGGCCGAATTTTAAATACCCACCACCATGAAACAAGTATAATAGTTTACTATGAAAACTCTTCGTCGTAGTGGGTTACTTGATAATATATATAAATTGTAGGGAGTTTGAAATACAAATCTTCTCCCAAACGAGCCAGGTCTCGAAGACAAACTTTAAAGATTCTACCTATGAAGACCAGATAAGATTCTGGATTTATGAGAACCAATTTTGTTTGAGTTTTAGAGAAAATATAAACATATCGTGTATATGTTGAAATTACGCCTTGATTTAAAATCTTAAATCTGCAGATTTTTCCGCATTTATTTAAATACGATGAGTAAAATCTGGAACTTTTAATTTCAGTTTGAAGCAATGTTCATGATCGGTGCGCCTGCTATACCCTGAAAGAAGTGTTTTCTTTTTTGAGAAACGTAATTTTAGACAAGCAAAGTTTTATTTTGACATAAATTTTAGAGACAATCGTTGAATAAACGAAAACACTTTATAAGAAAAAGAAATTTCGTTTGTCAAAAATTTTTTTATAGATTACTAATTTCCAGCAAATCGGATAAAAACTACGGATTCTAGAAGCCCAAGAAATAAAGCCGGGAGATCGGTGTATATGGGGGCTATACCAAAACATGGACCGATAGGCACCATTTGCTACTCACATATTTGTGATCTTAAAATACCTCCAGATTTTCAATTTCAAACAAATTGGCCAGAAAATATAGTCTCTAGACGCCCAAGAATAAAAATCGAGAGATCAGTCTATATGGACCGATATACCTCAATTTCAGCACTCTTATTTGTGGTCTAAAAATACCTGTAGAATTCGAATTTCAGGCAAATCATGTAATAAATACAGTTTATTGTAGCTCAAGAATTTCAGGCAAATCAGATGGTAAATATAGTTTCTAGAAGCCCAAGAAGCAAAATGGGAGATCGGTCTATATGGGGGCTACACCAACAAATGGACCGATGGGCACCATTTTCGGCACACCTTTTAACGGTCCCAAAAGAACTCTAGATTTTCAATTTCAGGAAAATCGGATAGAAAATATAATTTCTAGACGCCCAAGAAGCAAAATCGGGAGATCGGTCTATATGGGGGCTATACTAAAACATGGACAAATCATGTAATAAATACAGTTTATTGTAGCTCAAGAATTTCAGGCAAAGCAGATGGTAAATATAGTTTCTAGAAGCCCTAAAAGCAAAATCGGGATATGGGTCTATATGGGGGCTATACCAAAACATGAACCGATGAGCACCATTTTCGGCACACCTTTTTATGGTCCTCAAATACCTCCATATTTCCAATTTCAGGCAAATTGGATAAAAACTACTTTTTATATTCCCAAGACTCCAAATCGGGAGGTTGGTTTATATGGGGCTATATCAAAACATGGACCGATGCGGACCATTTTCGACACACCTCTTTATGGTCCCAAAATACATTTAGCTTTTCAATTTCATACAAATCGGATAGAAAATACTGTGTCTAGATGCGTAAGACGCAAAATCGGGAGATCGGTCTATATGGGGGCTATACCAAAACATGGACCGATATGGACCATTTTCGACACACCTCTTTATAGTCCCACAATACATATAGATTTCCAATTTCAGGCGAATCGGATGGTAAATATAGTTTCTAGACGCCCAAGAAGCAAAATCGGGAGATCGGTCTATATGGGGGCTATATCAAAACATGGACCGATACGAACGATTTTCGACACACCTCCTTATGGTTCTAAAATACCTCTAGATTTTCAATTTCAGACAAATCGGATAGAAAATAATGTTTCTAGACGCCTAAGAAGCAAAATCGGGAGATCGGTCTATATGGGGGCTATACAAAAACATGGACCGATACGGACCATTTTCGACACACCTCTTTATGGTCCCAAAATACCTCTAGATTTCCAATTTCAGGCAAATCTGATAATAACTACGGTTTTTATAGGTCCAAGACCCCAAATCGGGAGGTCGGGTTAAATGGGGACTATATCAAAACTTGGACCGATATAGCCCATCTTCGAACTTGACTTGCCTGCAAACAAAAAACTAATCTGTGCCAAATTTCGGGACGATAGCGCCATTATTGAAGGCTGTAGCGTGATTACAACAGACAGACAGACGGACATGCTTATATCGTCTTAGAATTTCTCCCTGATCAAGAATATATATACTTTATATAGTCCGAAATCGATATTTCGATGTGTTACATACGGAATGACAAACTTATTATACCCCCGTCACCATTTTATGGTGGTGGGTATAAAAATAAAATAATTATGTCAAATAAATTTTCTTGATTTGTCGAAAATATTTACTTATTTTGGTGATATCGGTGTGACGTCAGCGTTTGTAATACTGTTTAGTTAAACTTTTCTAAAAATAATCTAAATTTTCTAGAATTAACCAAACTTGTTCTTCCTGCTACACGGATGAAAAAGACTGTTTTTCATATGTTTGGCTATAAACATTATATGTTTGGAACACAAATTTTTAAACACAATATTTTTGAGTGCAAGCATATAATGTTCATAAACTAGCATAACATGTTTGGGACATATATGTTAATATGTTAGAACATATTATGTTTGGGACATAAAATGTTTGTAAATATAATATGCTTGGATGCAAACATATATTAATTTAGAAATAGCCTATAAACATATATGTATTTAGTAGCTTGGAGCGCTATTTAACAGGGAGCGATATTGAATTAAGTTGGTGGTCGTTGCTTGTTATTACAAAATTAACATTTTATTTTTCCTTGGGCAATTGATCAGCTACTTCTTTGATCCTTACAAACTGTGTGGTCCGCTGTTCGAATCCCCGTCCGGCAAAAGGTAAAATTAAAATAAAAAAAATCATACAATTGAATAATTTCTTCTACAATGTTTGTATTACAGAAAAAGGTGCTAAGAACTAAAAAATCTCGTGGAAGTGAGAAAGATGTGGGGGAATATACAATTGGGCAGAAACAAAATTTTGAGCATTCAGGTCGAAAACCTATGTTGTTAGCACCTATATTACCTGTTTATTTTCATAATTCATTATGATTGTAAATATATAAATAAATAAATAAAATTTTGAGCACAATATTGTTTGGGAGAATTTTTTTAAGCATATAATATTTTTGGGTGCAAAATGCTTCCAAACATAGTATATGGTCACATAATAACATATTGTTTTTTGGAAGACAACATTATTGAATTTGGATGCAAAAATACAAAATGTTTGGAACTTAGACTACCCAAACATATATTGTTTAGACCAATATGCTTTCAAACATATTATATATTGGAAGAGATCAAACATATAAATGTTTGGGCAATACCCAAAAATATATATGCTTGAAGCAAAATATGTTTGGGAGTATATGTTACAGAAGCGATTTTTTGTGAGCGTGTAGGATTACTGCTTTTTATAGGAATTCTTGACCGGCCACTCTTATGATACCAATTAAATTCAATAAGTGAACGTTTAGAATTAGATCGCACTCAAAAAATATTGCCTTAAGCTAAAAAATGTCATGTGCTTACAAATCGATTGCCATAGAAGACGATTTTTTCTGATACAAAGATTTTTTACTTGAACAAACGTCGATAAAGTTTTATTGAAGGTGTTTTGTCCTTAGAGTTAGGTGATGCGACTTTAAGGTGGTTATTTTTTAGATAAAAGATAATTTCATTGAACCGAGATCAAGCTTGTCTTTAGTAAATCTTACCAGCTTCTTTTTGCAACTTGCTTATAAAGATAAAAAGTATACAAAAATATCTTAAGATTTTGTTTTAAAGTCGAGTTTAAATTTGAAATTTTAAGTTGCGATTAACATGTTTATGAAGGACTTCATAAATACAAACTTGTTTCTGTATCCTATAGATAGAGATCTGTATCCTAATTTAAATTTTATTGATCCTAGAGTTAAGGCAGATATGTCGCTAAAAATGACTTCACTTTAAAGAAGCCACGTCTTTAGCTCAGAATCAATACAAAAATCCTTAAGGGAAGGTCATATCTATCGAATTTTCATTCTCTTTTCACGGTATACTAATAGAACTATTCACGTACAAATTGTAATGGATACTTCGAAGTAAAAAATGTTTTCTTAATCCCAAAAAAAAAAAAAATAACTATATTTATTTGGACGGCATCAAAGCATACTCTTGTTTTAACATAAACGTAATACAACGCCATCTTTTGGAAAATTGACAAACATTAATAAGAATCCAACGGCCAATATATTTTTTGTTCAAATTGGCAACCCTTTTTAATACACCGCCAACGAGACTGTTTGCAAACAAACCCCAATCAACCATAGATTTGTTGTTGTGTCCTATACTGAGATACTACAACTTCCATGGTGGAGTGCTTTTCTTGTTCATGAGCTTCACACAAGAACAACAAACAGAGAAAAATTAAAAATAAAAATAGTTTGACTCTGCAACATATACCTGGGTTATGGAATGGTGATTGGCTGTGATTTGCTGCATCCATTTGGTATCCAACGACCAATCCCAAGCACTTCGCTCACAATTCACCCGACCCGAGAGAAGGCCATCATGACTAATGAGGTGGATGCATACAAATGGCGTCGTTGGCAGCAAACGTCCATCCTAGAGACCAGTGGGAGTGGGGTGTAAATTTTTAATAGGATTACACCATGTTCAAAATACTCCTGTAAGTGTTGTGTGCATTGAGAGAAAAGTGCACGTACGAGTTTGTGTGTTTGTGAGTGTGTGTAGTATGCATTTATTTAGCTTGAGAGGGAGTCATTGTGCAGGACGATGATACAACAAAGAAAAGAACAACAAACAAACAAGTACTTACACTCACACATCTCCAGCACCAATTATCTTGTAGTTTATGAAGTGTTTGTATACTGTGGCATTTGTCGGTTTTTGTAGGATCTCTAGTTCGTTGCTTGCTTTCTGTGGGCGATGGGATGTGCTGTTATTGTTTTCTCTGATTGCTTTTTGCTGCTATTGTTGTAGATTCACATACTACTCTCGAAATTGCTGTGTTTATGCAACTCTAGCTTGACATCTTAATTACATTTCAATTTAAATTCATGGTGTATGCTTTGCGAATATTGATTGTTTCGGTTGTGGTTACAGCTGTTGCGGTATCATCTGCAATAAATTGACTTGTTTGTTTTGATTTTTTGTTGTTGTTCAACTATGATGACAACAAATAGATCATGGTCCCTTAATTTAGTGAGCTTGAGACGATATGAAGATAAGGATTCCACGATTTAGGGTATATTATTATTTTATTTGTACGGCTTCAGTCAAGGGTCGTTTAGGTGGTGAACTGTTATTGCCAAAATAGATTATAGTTGCCGCAAACGTGATATACTGGATGGTTGATATGTTATGCAACAAGGTAAAGCGCTATATTTTTTTATTTTTATACCCTCCACCCTACTCCGAAAAAAATTTCCTCAGTTAAACTAACGCTAAATTTAACTTATTTTTATTGCAAAAAAAAAGGTATTTGTTGTAGTTAAATTTTATTATTTTTCGAAATTTTCCACAGCCCAATAAAATTTTTCCTTTTTTGTAAATACAGTGGGGAGAAAAACCGAGTGCATGTTCACCATTTAGGAGTATGCTTTTTTTTTTTGGTTAATAAGAACCGTCTATTGGGTCCAATTGCTACAAAATGTATTTCATTTATACTTTATTTCCTGCTAAACAAAACTGTACATTCAGAAAAATTATATACCTAACATATTAGTGGCATACAAAGTCTGTAGGTTCATTATCAACTATAGCTCCCAATATCAGACATTTCTGTTTAGATTGTGATAAAACTCCCATAACTATGTACCCCTTAATGTTCTTACATATAGAACTGCGGGTTATCGCACAATCCTATACCACTCATACCCCACAAACAATATTAACTAATTCAGTAGGGATGGTTTAGGGTATGATATAGTCGGCCCCGCCCGACTTTCTACTTTACTCACTTGTTATACCCTCCATCATAGGATGGGGGTATATTAACTTTGTCATTCCGTTTGTAACACATCGAAATATTGCTCTAAGACCCCATAAAGTATATATAAAGGGTGATTCTTTTGAGGTTAGGATTTTCATGCATTAGTATTTGACAGATCACGTGGGATTTCAGACATGGTGTCAAAGAGAAAGATGCTCAGTATGCTTTGACATTTCATCATGAATAGACTTACGATCTGCCACAACGTCGAATTTTCAGTGAATGGGCCCTAGAAAAGTTGGCAGAAAATCCGCTTTTTTATCGACAAATTTTGTTCAGCGATGAGGTTCATTTCTGGTTGAATGGCTACGTAAATAAGCAAAATTGCCGCATTTGGAGTGAAGAGCAACCAGAAGCCGTTCAAGAACTGCCCATGCATCCCGAAAAATGCACTGTTTGGTGTGGTTTGTACGCTGGTGGAATCATTGGACCGTATTTTTTCAAAGATGCTGTTGGACGCAACGTTACGGTGAATGGCGATCGCTATCGTTCGATGCTAACAAACTTTTTGTTGCCAAAAATGGAAGAACTGAACTTGGTTGACATGTGGTTTCAACAAGATGGCGCTACATGCCACACAGCTCGCGATTCTATGGCCATTTTGAGGGAAAACTTCGGAGAACAATTCATCTCAAGAAATGGACCGGTAAGTTGGCCACCAAGATCATGCGATTTGACGCCTTTAGACTATTTTTTGTGGGGCTACGTCAAGTCTAAAGTCTACAGAAATAAGCCAGCAACTATTCCAGCTTTGGAAGACAACATTTCCGAAGAAATTCGGGCTATTCCGGCCGAAATGCTCGAAAAAGTTGCCCAAAATTGGACTTTCCGAATGGACCACCTAAGACGCAGCCGCGGTCACCATTTAAATGAAATTATCTTCAAAAAGTAAATGTCATGGACCAATCTAACGTTTCAAATAAAGAACCGATGAGATTTTGCAAATTTTATGCGTTTTTTTTTTTAAAAAAGTTATCAAGCTCTTAACAAATCACCCTTTATATTCTGGGTCGTGGTGAAATTCCGAGTCGATCTAAGCATATCCGTCCGTCCGTCTGTTAAAATCACGCTAACTTTCGAACGAAACAAGCTATCGACTTGAAACTTGGCACAAGTAGTTGTTATCGATATAGGTCAAACGGTATTGAAAATGGGCCATATCGGTCCACTTTTACGTATAGCCCCCATATAAAGGGACCCTCAGATTTGGCTTGTGGAGCCTCTAACAGAAGCATATTTCATCTGATCCGGCTGAAATTTGGTACATGGTGTTGGTATATGGTCTCTAACAACCATGCAAAAATTGGTCCACATTGGTCCATAATTATATATAGCCCCCATATAAACCGATCCCCAGATTTGGCTTGCGGAGCCTACAAGAGAAGCAAATTTCATCCGATCCGGCTGAAATTTGGTACATGGTGTTGGTATATGGTCTCTAACAACCATGCAAAAATTGGTCCATATCGGTCCTTAATTATATATAGCCCCCATATAAACCGATCCCCAGATTTGGCTTGTGGAGCCTCTAAGAGAAGCATATTTCATCCGATCCGGCTGAAATTTGAAAATGGTGTTGGTATATGGTCTCTAACAATCATGCAAAAATCGGTCCATATCGGTACATAATTATATATAGCCCCCATATAAACCGATCCCCAGATTTGGCTTGCGAAGCCTCAAAGTGAAGCAAATTGCATCCGATCCGGCTGAAATTTGGTACATGATGTTGGTATATGGTCTCTAATAACCATGCAAAAGTTGGTCCACATCGGTCCATAATTATATATAGACCCCATATAAACCGATTTCCAGATTTGGCTTGCGAAGCCTCAAAGAGAAGCAAATTGCATCCGATCCGGCTGAAATTTTGTACATGGTGTTGGTATATGGTCTCTAACAACCGTGCAAAAATTGGTCCACATCGGTCCATAATTATATATAGCGCCCATATAAACCGATCCCCAGATTTGAGTTCCGGAGCCTCAAAGAGAAGCAAATTTCATCTGATCCGCCTGAAATTTGGTACATGATATTGGTATTGGTCTCTAACAACCATGCAAAAATTGGTCCACATCGGTTCATAATTATATATAGCCCCCATATAAACCGATCCCCAGATTTGGCTTGCGAAGTCTCCAAGAGAAGCAAATTTCACCCAAACTGGGTGTAATTTGGAACATGGTGTTAGTATATGATCTTTAACAAGCGTGCCAGAATTGGTCCATATCGGTCCATAATTATATATATCCCCCATATAAAACGTTCTCCAGATTTGACCTCCGGAGCCTCTTGGAGGAGCAAAATTCATTCGATCCGGTTCAAATTAGGAACGTGGTGTTAGTATATGGTCGCTAACAACCATACCAAAATTGGTCCAATCACACAAAAATTGGTCCATATCGGTTCAAATCATGGTTGCCACTAGAGCCACAAATAGTCTACCAAAATTTTATTTCTATAGAAAATTTTGTCAAAAATTTATTTCTATAGAAAATTTTGTCAAAATTTTATTTCTAGAGAAAATTTTGTTAAAATTTTATTCGGTTCATAATAAAATTTTCATCATTCAAAATTTTATTTCTATAGAAAATATTGTTCAAATTTTATTCGGTTCATAATCATGGTTGCCACTCGAGCCAAAAATAATCTACCAAGATTTTATTTCTATAGAAAATTTTGACAAAAGTTTATTTCTATAGAAAATTTTGTGAAAATTTTATTTCTATAGAAAATTTTGTTAAAATTTTATTTCTGTAGAAAATTTTGTCAACATTTTATGTCTACTTTGTAATTCGATTGTGGATGGCAGTGTTTAGAATAAGTTTCTACGCAATCCATGATAGAGGGTACATAAGCTTCGGCCTGGCCGAACTTACGGCTGTATATACTTGTTTTATTCTTGGCTTGCTCTTCAATCATATTTGTACACAGAAAAAAAATTCACAAAAAATTTTCCAATTAAAATTTTAATTGAGTTTTTAAAAACATCCAATTAAACATTTAATTAAAACAACAAATTTTTTAATTGGAACAAAAATCAATCACAAAAATTAATAGTATAAATTAATTTTTTAATTGGATCAATTAATTTTTTAATTGACCTTCAATTAATTTTTTAATTGATACTATCATTTCTGTGATAGTATCAATTGATCCAAATTAATTGGATCAATTAATTTCGTGATTGAATCAAAAATTTTTTGTGTGTAGTTTTGATTTCAGCTTAAATTCATTATAAAAAGACCAGCAATAAATGGTTCTAAAAAACTGTAGTGTACCCAGCGAAAGTGAGATCGAAATTAGGCGATAACTCTGAGATCAATCGGAAAGGTGAGCAACACTGTTTTCTGAGATTGACAAGAAGTGGTGTTGGTATTGAGAAGGGTAATGTGATCACAGTGCTTTAGTATGTCAAGCTAAAAAGTGATCTTAAACCATGATAACCTTGCAGCTGACACCTCTCCTCTAGCAACGGTCAATAGTCATTTTGGACCTTATAAACTAACTTCTTATGGAAATTACATACTCGATTTATTTATTAATTAATTGTCCAACATTTCACCACAACTGTGCATCATTTTTATACCCTCCACCATAGGATACCCCCCGTATATTAACTTTGTCATTCCGTTTGTAATACATCGAAATATTGCTCTAAGACCCCATAAAGTGTATATATTCTGGGTCGTGGTGAAATTCTGAGTCGATCTGAGCATGTCCGTCCGTTGAAATCACGCTAACTTGGCACAAGTAGTTGTTATTGACTTGACTTGAAACTTGGCACAAGTAGTTGTTATTGATGTAGGTCGGATGGTATTGCAAATGGGCCATATCGGTCCACTTTTACGTATAGCCCCCATATAAACGGACCCCCAAATTTGGTTTGCGAGGCCTCTAAGAGAGACAAATTTCATCCGATCCGGCTGAAATTTGGTACATGGTGTTAGTATATGGTCTCTAACAACCATGCAAAAATTGGTCCACATCGGTTAATAATTATATATAGCCCCCATATAAACCGATCCCCCGATTTGGCTTGCGAGGCCTCTAAGAGAAGCAAATTTCATCCGATCCGGCAGAAATTTGTTACATAGTGTTAGTATATGGTCTCTAACAACCATGCAAAAATTGGTCCACATCGGTCCATAATTATATATAGGCCCCATATAAACCGATCCCCTGATTTGGCTTGCGATGCCTCTAAGAGAAGCAAATTTCATCCGATCCGGCTGAAATTTGGTACATGGTGTTAGTATGTGGTCTCTAACAACCATGCAAAAATTGGTCCACATCGGTCCATAATTATATACAGCCCCTATATAAACCGATCCCCCGATTTGGCTTGCGAGGCCTCTAAGAGAAGCAAATTTCATCCGATCCGGCTGAAATTTGGTACATGGTGTTAGTATATGGTCTCTAACAACCATGCAAAAATTGGTCCACATCGGTCCATAATTATATATAGCCCCTATATAAACCGATCCCCCGATTTGGCTTGCGAGGCCTCTAAGAGAAGCAAATTTCATCCGAACCGGCTGTGGCTTGCGAGGCCTCTAAGAGAAGCAAATTTTATCCGATCCGGCTGAAATTTGGTACATGATGTTAGTAAAAGGTCTCTAACAACCATGCAACAATTGGTCTACATCGGTCCATAATTATATATAGCCCCCATATAAACCGATCACCAGATTTGACGTCCGGAGCCTCTTGGAAGACCAAAATTTATCTGATTCAGTTGAAATTTGGTACGTGGTGTTAATATATGGCCTCAAACTCCCATGCAAAAATTGGTCGAAATCGGTCCATAATTATATATAGCCTCCATATAAACCGATCCCCAGATTTGACCTCCGGAGCCCCTTGGAAGAGCAAAATTCATCCGATTCGGTTGAAATTGGGTACGTGATGTTAGTATATGGTATCCAACAATCATACAGGAATTTGTTCATATCAGTCCATAATTATATATAGCTCCCATATAAACCGATCCCTAGATTTGACCTCCGGTGCCTTTTGGAAAGCAAATTTCATCCGATCTGGTTGAAATTTTGTACGTGGTGGTAGTATAGGATATTTAACAACCATGCCAAAAGTGGTCCATATAAGTCCATAATCATATATAGCCCCCATATAAACCGATCCCGAGATTTGGTTTTGGAGCCTCTTGGAGGAGCAAATTTCATCCGAGTCAGTTGAAATTTGGTACATTGTGCTAGTATATGGCCGTTAACAACCATGCCTAACTAGTCCATATCGGTCTATAGTTATATATAGCCCTCAGATAAATCGATCCCCAATCACACAAAAATTGGTCCATATCAATAATTGTATATAGCCCCCATATAAGCGACCCCCATATTTCAATTCTGGCTCCCTACGTACAAAAGTCCATATCGATTCGTAATTATTTGTAGACTTACCTACACATACTTTTTTTTTGTCTAATGTATACCACGTATGGACTAACTCACAATTTAGAAAACGATTTTAAATACAACAACCCAAGTAATTCGATTGTGGATGACAGTCTTTCGTAGAAGTTTCTACGAAATCCATGGTGGAGGGTACATAAGATTCGTCCTGGCCGAACTAACGCCCGTTTATACTTGTTTCTTATAACTATAATCCCTTAATGTTATTTTGTTTTTTATTTCGGTTTGTTATTAAACTCATGCACTCATCAAAAAATCGAAATCTATTTTTAGAGACGTTGCTGAATTCACCTGATTGGAATTGTATTAACAAAAAACTTAAAGAAAAATATTTTTTAGTGCTCAATTAAACTGAATTTTCTATCTTAACAATTGATAACCGCATTTCAGGGCATATGCGGTGCTTAAACAAACAACGGCTATCGTTATCACCTTTCAATTAGCATCCACGCCACGTTTTTGTCATTGTCTTTGAAAAAAAAAAAACAACTAAGATTTATTTGATGTGCTATCAATTGCATTCAAGCGCTTGGAATATAAATCGCTCGTAATGATGAATCTTGCATAAATTTTAAGAATGTCCTTGTGCCACTGCTTTTTTCATATCCAATCTCGAAATAATTCCAAACTTTGGTAAACTCCCATTTATTATTTTATGCTCCTTTAGAAATGATGAAGAAATGGAAACAAAAAACATTCAGATAATTACACACATTTAATGAAGACCCACAATTCCATCATAGATTTGTAACAATTGAGGGAAGTCGGTGGGTTGTTGTTGTTGTTGTGGGTATGAGGAGTGCAACCAGTCGCTTGAACTAAATACTTGGCCAAATGTGATTACATGCCACCACAATGTCATCCTAGGCCCAGACATCAAACCCATCGGCCCACCCATTTCAATTCTCAGTGAAACGTTTATTAACAATTCGCATAGGAAGTAATTACAATGTCACACGTCTCATCCCCCTGGGAGACCAATGACTTCATATTAGGGGAGTACTGCTATCAACCTCCTTTGTCTCTCTTTCTATCTTTTCCGCATATTGCGTGAACTGTCTCTTGGGTATTGCAATGGTCTGCCACTGTATCTACGACAGACAATGAACGCATCCCCCAAACAGCCATCCAGCCTCATTGTTATATAGAAATCAATTATAAACAACAAAAAGTTTTTCCAAAAATTACAAGAATAATTCCCAGTTACGGGTAGATTAGTAATTTGCGTACCTTCTGTCACTGTTCAACGTTGTATGTTACAGCTTTGCTATGGAGCCAGAGCGCAAAGCCTTTTTCAATGAGGTTTGAATTGTGAACGTGATGGAGTTAATAATGACCTTAAATTGTTTTCAAATTCAATCTCTTGGGAAAAACAATACAGTTAGAGAAATAAATGTTGTGATCGAAGACCTGTAAGAGGATTTAAGAAACATTATTCCAATCTTGGAGAAGAAAGAAATGAAGGATGCAATATTCTCAAAATAAATGTTAGCCAAATTGAACTTTTTATATCTTAAACCACATACCCATATTTCTTGATCTGCCAAAAAAATATGACTTCCAGAAATATTGATTTTAGACCCCACAAAATATATGCGGATTGACCCAGAATCACCTCCTGGGTCGATCTAGCCCTTGCAGTCAGTTCGTCTGTGTATTTGGTGTTCACAGGATTCCGGTCGAATTTTTTGTTTTTTTTTACGCAAGAAAGAACGCTATTGAATTTGGAAAAAATCTGTTCAAATTTAGATATAGATCGGCGTCAAATTTGGCACAAAGCAATCCAGTTTACCACCCTTTAAGTATGCAAAATTTAATCGAAATCGGTTTAGACTTAGTTAAATCTCCCATATATATGTATCGCTTGATTTTCAAAAATTTGGTCATAATAGCCTCATTTAGCACAAGATAGTCTTCTGTAATAACAACCAAACCAGCAAACTATTATCCAAATCGGTTCAGATTTAGATATAGCTCTCATATATATGTATCGCCCCATTTTCAAACATTTGCCCTTAATAGCCTTAAGCACAAGGTTGATTTTGCGGTATCAACCAAACAGAATCAACTATAGCTCCTAATAGCAGGCATTTCTGTATAGATTGAGATAAATCTCCCATGAACATGTACAATAGAGCAAAATGTAAACTTCTGTGATGTCTGCCTTGCATGCAAAGGGTCATGGGTTCAATCCCTACTCCGACCGAACACCATTTTTTTACTATATTAAATTTTTATAATGAAACTTAGACATGTGGGTTATTAAAGAGTTACAGTCAGTAAACGAAATGGACTGAGCTTTTGGATAAAATATTATTTTTTATTGCAAAAATAACAATATTGTAACAAAAAACAGTTTTTGGTATAAAAGTTTGAAATTTTGAAAGGACTTCAAAAACTCTAACAAAAGAACAAGTATATATGGCCGTAAGTTCGGCCAGGCCGAATCTTATGTACCCTCCACCATGGATAACGTAGAAACTTCTTCGAAAGACTGTCATCCAGAATCGAATTACTTGGGTTGTGGTATCCTAAATCGTTTTCTAAGTTGTGAGTTAGTCCATAAGTGGTATATATTAGACAAAAAAGGTATGTGTATGTAAGTCTACAAATAATTACGAATCGACATGGACTTTTGCACGGTACGTAGGGAGCCAGAGTTGAAATATGGGGATCGAGGGCTATACACGCAAAAAAATAATTCGTTCCTCCCAAACGAAATTTTAGACAAACAAAGTTCGTTTCTCATTTGCTTTTCGCTGTAAGGAAGTGTATTTGGAAGAAAAGTATATACTTTTTGTGATAAACGTTTATTCTTTTCCAGGATGTAAAAACAATTTCATAAAGACTAGCTCAAAAAAAAAACATTATTTTCTTGCTAATTGCATTGTCCTTCACATCTTTCTCACATCCACGAGGATTTTTAGTTCTTAACACCTTTTCCTGTAATACCAACAATGTAGAAGAAATTATACGATTTTATAAATTTTTAAAATTTTTTTTACCTTTCGCCTGGACGGAGAATCGAACCGCGGACCATGCACTTTGTAAGCCAACACACTACCCACTGAGCTATGTACCTGTTATGGTCATCAATAGATAAATATCCATATAAGTTATATTTATATAGCATAGCTTGCGGCGCCCACGAACCGAATAAACAAAGTTTATTTAACAGAAACAAACATTTAGTTTGGCACCGTGGAGCAGTGGTAGCTACGTCCGACTCTCATGCCAAGGGTCGTGGGTTCGATCCCTGCTTCGGCCAAAGTTTTTTTTTTGCTTTTGTTTTTTTTTTACATATATTCCAGATATATTCGGAAGATTCCGAAAAAATGTTCAACATTACATTGTACCATATTAAATTTTGAACTGTAAAATATGTCTTATTAAAGACCTAAAGTCAGAAAAGAACAGTGTTTGATATAAACGAAATGGACTGTGTTGTTATTTCAAAAATAACTTTTTTTTATTGAAAAAATACAAATTTTGTAACAAACGAATTTTTTTGGTGAAAAAAGTTTAAAATTTTCGAAGCAATTCAAAAAACTCTAACAAAAGAAAAACGTTTTCGGTACACGTTTTCCAAACGTTTTTTTTCTTTGCGTGTATATAACTATAGACCGATATGGACCTAGTTAGGCATGGTTGTTAACGGCCATATACTAGCACAATGTACCAAGAGGCTCTAAAACCAAATCTCGGGATCGGTTTATATGGGGACTATATATGATTATGGACTGATATAGACCTCGTTTGGCATGGTTGTTATATATCATATACTACCACCACGTACCAAATTTCAACCAGATCAGATGAATTTTGTTTCTCCAAAAGGCACCGGAGGTCAAATCTGGGGATCAGTTTATATGGGGGCTATATATAATTATGGACTGATATGAACCAACCCCTGCATGGTTTTTGGATACCATATACTAACATCACGTACCAAATTTTAACCGAATCGGATGCATTTTCCTCTTCCAAGGGACTCCGGAGGTCATATCTGGGAATCGGTTTACTTGGAGCCTATATATAATTATGGACCGATTTTGACCAATTTTTGCATGGGTGTTTGAGGCCTTATATTAACACCATGTACCAAATTTCAACTGAATCAGATGAATTTTGGTCTTCCAAGAGGCTCCGGAGGTCAAATCTGGTGATCGGTTTATATGTGTGCTATATTTAATTATAGACCGATGTGGACCAATTTTCGCATGGTCATTAGAGATCATATACTAACACCATGTACCAAATTCCAGCCGGATCGGATGAAATTTGCTTCTCTTAGAGGCTCCGCAAGCCAAATCGGGGGATCGGTTTATATGGGGGCTATATATAATTATTGACCGATGTGGGCCAATTTTTGCATGGTCATTAGAGACCGTATAGTACCACCATGTACCAAATTTCAGCCGGATCGGATGAAGATAGACCGATTTGGCCCATTTGTAATACCATCCGACCTACATCAATAACAACTACTTGTGCCAAGTTTCAAGTCGATAGCTTGTTTCGTTCGGAAGTTAGCGTTATTTCAACCGACGGACGGACGGACATGCTCAGAACGACTCAGAATTTCACCACGACCCAGAATATATATACTTTATGGGGTCTTAGAGCAATATTTCGATGTGTTACAAACGGAATGACAAAGTTAATATACCCCCATCCTTTGGTGGAGAGTATAACAACGTGGAGTCGAATATAAACATACATACATAATTTTATAATATAGACATAAATTTATTTATCGCTCTAAAATGACCCTGTTTTTCCTTTTACTTTTCTTTAATAATTCATTTTATAGAAAATGAACATTGTTCAATTGTTTTAGCTGCAAAACTTAAACTTAATGCCCGCTTTTATATTTGAAGGTGTTCATCAACTCCTCTTGGACTACGAGTACTTACTAATAAAAAGGAACTAAACGTTGTTTTTATACATTTTATTGTTTAATTTTTCACTATTTCTTCCTTTTTTCATTTGACTGTCCCAACTCTAAAAAGAGTATAGTGCCCTTTCGTTATTTTTATGAAGATCCCTTTGTAATTTTTGGATATTTTCCACCGTTTTTTAATTTCCTTCACATGCTGTTTTTTTTTCAAATGTCTATTCTCTTGGTTCCGAATGTCTACTCTCTTTACTCCGAATAATCATGCTAATATTCAAATTAAATAATATTTAGACTTAAGCATATCAAACTTTTGGCCTTATCATAAAAAAGTTTTCCGAAACAACATACAAGCGGTTGCACAGATATTGCTCTCTTTTCATTCTTTCGCTGTGTTATATTGATATCAATTTCGTCAACCCTCCCGGTTTCCATCTCTATTTCTTTCTCTATACTCTCTGTCGCTCCCTGAATATATATGTTTACTCTAAATTTGTAAATTTATATATGTTTACATTCACACATATTATTTTTATGAAACATTCTTGTCCCAAGCATAATATAATCTATCATATTAACATATGTGTCTCAAACATTTAGTGTTAGTTTAGGAACATTACATGTTTGCACTTAAATATATTGTGTTTAAAAATTGTGTCCGGAACACATTTTGTTTATGTCGAAACGTACGAAAAAAATATTTTTCTAACAATGTGTATTTCACTAAAGCTGATTTAATTCTCTTTTAGTTTATGGTTAGGTTGTGTGGCAGCCCGATGTATCAGGCTCACTATTCAGTCCATTGTGATACCACAGTGGTGAACTTCTCTCTTATCACTGAATGCTGCCCAATTCCATGTTAAGCTCAGTGACAAGGGACCTCCTTTTTATAGCCGAGTCCGAACGGCGTTCCACATTCCAGTGAAACCACTTAGAGAAGCTTTGAAACCCTCAGAAATGTCACCAGCATTACTGAGGTGGGATAATCCACCGCTGAAAAACTTTTTGGTGTTCGGTCGTAGCAGGAATCGAACCCACGATCTTGTGTATGCAAGGTGGGTATGCTAACCATTGCATCATGGAATTATTACGTTTTAAGAAAGTTTCCATGAATTTAATAATGTTTTTTTGCGTACGTTAGTTAAATTAACTAAAACAGAAGAGACATTTATATACAAATGAAGCATAAAGATTTTGCTAAATTCGTACTTCTCACAAAATAGTTCATTATTTCTTTGAATTTGTAAATTTTACTAAAAATGCGTCCATCTTGAACTTCGTATGACACTAAAGACATTCTTGCAATTTTGAACTCTATTTTTTTTCCTTCAAACTGCAAAAATTTATTTAACAAGTGAAAAAAAAATGAATTATGCCTAATAATTTTTCTTGAATTTGTCGAAAAATGTTTACTTATTTTTGTGATATCGGCGTGATGTCAGCGTTTGCAATACTGTTTAATAAAAATTATCTAAAAATAATCTAAATTTTCTAAAATTAACCAATTTTCTTCATAGTGGATTCACTGTTTTTTCAGTGTAGGTCTTTGGCTAATAAAGCTGCATTTGAATAAATATTTTCCATAGGAACGTCGTGATGGTTGAGGTTATTACTATTCGGATTAGTTACCATCTTAAGCTCTACGATTTCTTTGTAATTTTTCAAGTGTAGTAATTATGCCAAAGGGCTTTTAACATAAATATAAATCGCCGATTTCAATACTACTTCAAGGCATGAAAAGACAATCCCCTTCAAACAGTACATAACAAATGTAATCATTTCATGAATTCGTATGGATTGGATTGGGTTAGGTTAGTTTAGTTTTGTTCTTTCAAAAAGCTTTCAGCATAGAAAATCATTAAAATCCTCTGGCCTGGAAGAACGAGACATGATGTACCATCAGTGGAAACCAGTAAACATCTTTTAACAACATCACATATTCTTAGAGAAGATTGAATGCCACCTAACATAAAATTTGGACAATTGGACGAACATCCCTTATCGGATTACACCATTGTTATCGAGAGGCAGAGAGGAATGATGCTGAATTTGCTCATTCTACTAAGTAGAATGAGTGCGTAATGCAAACAAATCTTCTTATGATTATTTTAACAGAAAAGCAAAAAGCCCTGCAACTGCAGGGTATTTTTGAGGGACGAACGTTGCTCTTACATCCGCACAAATACGTGTAATTAATAAGCAATCAAATTATCTTGATAATTATAGTTAAAAATTAAATGAAACATTTGCTCTAATTACTTGTGACCATGGTGGAATTATGTTGTTGCCTTAGGCAACTTCGTTCTCGGCTGGTGTTAGAAATTTTTAATTGAATGGAATTGCTGTGGATAGTGAAAGGGGTTGATAGAATAAATGGCCTGAATAAATGTCAGGCCATGGAACAAATTTCTATTTATTCAGAACTTGTGTGTTTACAAGGGATTCACATTTTATTATACCCTCACCAAAAAAGTCTCCAATATTTACATAATATATTAACATAATTTAATTAACACAATCTACTTTAAATAAATCATATAATATACTATTAAATCTATTTTAATTTTTCGAATTTATTTTATTTTCAAATTAATTCAATTTTACGTTCGTCTTTAAACTTCAGTTGGAAACAAGTGAGTAAAGTAGAAAGCCTGATGGGCCGAATATTCATACCCTAAACCACCTAAACTGAATTACCTAAACTGAATTACAAACCTAAGCATTTGAGGGGTATTACTAAAAAAAGATTAGGAGATAAATATAAATCCCACAAGATGTGGCTGATGCTTCGCACTTCTATACGAGTATTACACACATTTATGGGTGCTTTACCCAAAAATGAAACGACAATATATGAAAGCCTCAAATCCAAACAAAATTTTACAATAATTATCCTAATTTATCTAAATGAGTCTTAGAATAATTAAAATTCTTTTTATTCTGGTTATCTATAAATACACTATTGGTTAGTCATTTTGTCATATAAGAGACTAGTTGTATAGTATAAGATAAACAACGAATATGTATTTTCACAAATAATAAATAAAAACAAGTATATACGGCCGTAAGTTCGGCCAGGCAGAATCTTATGTACCCTCCACCATGGATTGCGTAGAAACGTCTGCGAAAGAATGTCATCCACAATCGAATTACTTGGTTTGTGGTATCTTAAAACTTCTTAACATCACAGAAAAAAAAGTGTCTCGTAAATTTAAGAAGATTTTTACAATAATTTATTACAAGAATTTTCCAGAATTTTAGTTCATTTTTCGCATCTTCAACGAAAATTAACTACTCGGAAGGAAATTTTACAAATTCTAAGTAGCAATCGTTTAGTTCATGGCCTACAAAATACGATGGAAATTTCCTTAAAAAATTTCTTAACTGGTAGTTAAAAATTCGTTTGTCATGCTATAAAACTACTTGTGAAATGTAAAAAATTTTGTAAATAATAAGTGCAATTTACTATAAGATTTTTTTGTATGAGAAAATATTTTTTTACGAAAAATGAACTTGAAAGTGGATAGCAATTTCTTACTGGCAATTCCTATAGTTAATAATTGTTGGTAAAAAATTACCCAATGAAATATTTTTAGTTCACATGTAATTAAATTTATAGACATTTTCGTCAAAAATTGTAGATAACATTTCTTGAAAATTTTGCAAATTTTAAGTTAAACGTTTCATCGCTCATAAACTGGTGTGCCTTTACGAATATTATTCTTAGAGTAAATTGTCAGCAGATGCGATGAACTAATGCATAGTGCAGACATCTTTATCGGCATAGTGGAATGTGATTAATGTAAAGATGATGTTACTTGAGTTTTGTTGTGTAACATGAGCGTGGGGTTGTTTGTTATTTTTGTGCATTTAGTGGTTTGTGTGTGTGTGTGTTTGTTATTCGCGGATGGTTTATTTGGCTGGATGAGGTGTTGTTTTCAATAAAGGCACATGTGTTTTTGTTGTTGTAGGAATGTTTTGGCTTTGCTTGGTTTTGTTTGGCATGCTTTAGTTGTATAGTTGGCGTTGGCGTGGGCTGTTGCATCTTTTAAGTAGGTATGCAACAAGGGAGTATAAAGGCATGGAATATTTTGGATTTTTGAGACATATATTGGTGTTTGTTTATTAAACCTTTTAAATGAAAGTTATTAATATTTTATCGGTAGTTTAGAAAAAAGTTATAACGAATATTGAGGAAAATATGTTGAAATTGAAAGTGTATTGAAATTTTTATTATTCTATGTAAAAAATTAATATTCAATTCCAGATGAATTTGGAAAATTTTTGTTATATCTCAGCGTATAGTTTATTCATAAATTGGTAAGTATTTCTTTTAAAAATATTTTTTATGTATATTATTATTTGTTAATTAATTTTTTTGGAAACCAGTTTAATGCTTTTCTTTGTTGTAAAAACAATATTTAATTTCAGAGCAACTCCAGATGGATTCGAACAAATAAAAAATAGAGAATTGGTAAGTTTTCTTTTAAAAATTGGCTTTATTTTAACTAGAATATTTACGTTTTTGTGACCTTTTTATCATCAAAATTACAGGTTTTTAATGCCTTATTTTAGTATTTCTTTAATCAAATTTTTTGGAAACCAATGTAATATTTTTAATGAAATATTTAATATTTAATTTCAGAATAACCCCTTAAACATTTGGACAAATTGTTAGTACTCCTTTGTCTGTAATTTAATAGTGAATTGGTAAGGATTCTTTAACTTTCTTTTAGCCCTGGACAGTCATCCTTATTTTTTGTACATTAACAGCCTTTGTCATTTTGACTACGGCTCATTTCAAGACGCTAAAATTTTCATCGTGAGCGAAAAAGTGAACCAAACTTGAGTTTATTTTCTTATTCAATTTGGTTTTAAGTAGTATAAAACAAAAATTCATAAAACGGTCGAATTAGTAAAACTTAAATTTACCATTTCCCAATAGACTAAAATGCATTTTAAATCGAAAATTAAATTACGTGTCGTCATTTTGATAAATGATGACTGTCTAGGGTTATCAAGAATATTTGGTTTTTAATGCATATTATTTTTTTCATTTTATTTTTTGGAAACTTATTTAATAATTTTATTTAATATTTAATTTCAGAGTAACCCAAATAAATTTGGACAAATTTTTATATTTCCCCTCAGCGTACAATTTAATAAAGAATTGGTAAGTTTTATATTAAAACTTTGGCTTTCTTTCAACTAGAATATTTATTTTATTATATCCTTCACATCGATAACAACACAGTTTTATGAGTTTATATAGAATACTTCATTATTTTTCTAATTGTTTCAGGTACACATTTTATGAGATACGTTTTCCAAAGAAAAGTTGAATTCTTTACACCATTTGATAAAATGCCCCAAATATGGTAAGTTACAAACTAAAATGAAGAATTAAAAATTATATTTCATTACATGGTGTTAATTTTTAACAATTTTCATTTTTGTTTCCATTTTTTCCAGCAAGATATGTGAAAAAACTACCTACGATGAATAAAAAAAGGATAAGTCAAAATGTCCAAATAGCGGGTTCAAATGAACTACTCTCTGTTCCACGTGGTCATCATTTTTATTCACAAAAAACATTGTATTAAGAACTTTCATCATAAGTTTTTATAATAAAGTACATTTGCTTAAAGAAAGTTTAATTTTAATGTATGAAAATTTTCATAATAGTAAAACGGTTTGTTGTTCCTTTAATTATTTAATTTCTCTGTACTGTGGAATGATTGATTTAAAAATAGTTTAGTCGTCGACATTTTAAAGAGACTGTTAACCAATTTTTATTATCGGGTTTCCCACAAAATAAGCAAGTAAACCCAAATAATACTGACTTTTTAACTTGGTAGGGGTATATAAATCTTATGGTGTTGTAAAAATGAACTAAACCACAATGTTATAGATGAACTAAAATTTAAGAAAATTATAAACTAGACAAGTTGAAAAAAATCTTAAGGGCTAAATCATGGTCAATATTACTACAGTTTAGTTCATTTTGCAATGGAAAAGGGTTCACTGTTTTTTCAGTGATCGTTTTCTAAATTGTGAGTTAGTCCATATGTGGTATATATAAGACAAAACAGTTATCTATAGGTACCCAGCAAAAAAAGCGTAAGTCCTCCATTTCAACAACCGTTGCACTGAATTTGCATCACTTCTTTAGGTGTGATCCGAATTCAATGTTTTGGATGTAAATTAAAAAATTCTGTGATATTTTGTCAATTAAAATTTTTTTATAATTTTTTTATAATGTTTAATGGATTCTAACACTAGTCTGAAATGTTTGACTTCAAATATTTTCAAAAATTCACAATTTTTTCAGATTGGATTTTGCATTTTTTTCGACAAAATTTAAATAAAACCATTTTATGAATTCTTGTTGTGTTTTTAACCTATTTGAAACAAAAAAAGTTAAAATTACCCATTAAAAATATGAAAAAGGCATACTATAAAAAATTTAATGAATGAAAGAACTTCCTGTGTAGTTCGAATAAAGAACATCATTGGGAGTACATGTTTTGGAAGAACTTCCAAATTTTTTGCTGGGTAAGTTTACAAATAGTTACGAATCGATATGGACTTTTTGCACGATACGTAGAGAGCCAGAATTGAAATATGGGGGTCGCTTATGTGAACTTGATATGGACCAATTTTTGTGTGATTGGGGATCGATTTATCTGACGGCTATATATAACTATAGACCGATATGGACCTATTTAGGCATATTTGTTAACGTACCAAATTTCAACTGACTCGGATGAAATTTGCTCCTCCAAGAGGCTCCAAAATCAAATCTCGGGATCGGTTTATATGGGGGCTATATATGATTATGGACTGATATGGACCACTTCTTGTTAAATATCATATACTACCACCACGTACCAAATTTCAACCAGATCGGATGAATTTTGCTTCTCCATAAGGCACCGGAGGTCAAATCTGGGGAATGGTTTATATGGGAGCTATATATAATTATGGACTGATATGAACCAATTCCTGCATGGTTGTTGGATACAATATACTAACATCACGTACCAAATTTCAACAGAATCGAATAAATTTTGCTCTTCCAAGGGGCTCTGGAGGTCAAATCTGGGGATCGGTTTATATGGGGCCAATATATAATTATGGACCGATTTCGACCAATTTTTGCATGGGTGTTTGAGGCCATATATTAACACCACGTACCAAATTTCAACTGAATTAGATGAATTTTGGTTTTCTAAGAGGCTCCGGAGGTCAAATCTGGTGGTCGGTTTATATGGCGGCTATATATAATTATGGACCGATGTGGACCAATTTTTGCATGGTTGTTAGAGACCGTATACTAACACCATGTATCAAATTTCAGCCGGATCGGATGAAATTTGTTTCTCTTAGAGGTTCCGCAAACCAAATCGGGGGATCGGTTTATATGGGGGCTATATATAATTATTGACCGATATGGACAAATTTTTGCATAGTTGTTAGAAACCATATACTTACACCATGTACCAAATTTGATCCTGGCCGGATGAAATTTGCTTCTCTTAGATGCTCCGCAAACCAAATCGGGGGATCGGTTTATATGGGGGCTATATATAATTATTGACCGATGTCGACCAATTGTTGCATAGTTGTTAGAGGCCATATACTTACACCATGTACCACATTTCAGCCGGATCGGATGAAATTTGCTTCTCTCAGGGGCTCTGCAAGCGAAATCTAGGGATCTGTTTATATGGGGGCTATATATAATTATGTACCGATGTGGACCAATTTTTGCATGGTTGTTAGAGATCATATACTCACACCATGTACCAAATTTCAGCCGAATAGGATGAAATTTGCTTCTCTTAGAGTCCCCGCAAGCCAAATTTGGGGGTTCGTTTATATGGGGGGCTATACGTAAAAGTGGACCGATATGGCCCATTTGCAATACCATCCGACCTACATCAATAACAACTACTTGTACCAAGTTTCAAGTCGATAGCTTGTTTCGTTCGGAAGTTAGCGTGATTTCAACAGACGGACGGACGGTCGTGCTCAGATCGACGCAGAATTTCACCACGATCCAGAATATATATACTTTATGGGGTCTTAGAGCAATATTTCGATGTGTTACAAACGGAATGACAAAGGTTATATACCCCCATCCTATGGTGGATGGTATAAAAATAAATAATTTTTTGGCGATTTGCTGATATAAATGTGAGAGCCATATCTGAATTCCATCCGATATGAACGATATTTTACAAGGGTATCTTTATCGGTTATATCGGATAAAACATTTGAATTTTAAATTTCGGAAAACCGGGCAATACATATATATAGGAGTTATATCTCAATCTGATCCGATTTGTTCTACTGAAGATTACGTTGTGCCAACTTTGATCGTTCAATATATACCCAGCAAAAAATTTGGAAGTTCTTCCAAAGGCATAACTTTAAAAACACTTCCAAAAGATCTACTCCCAAAGATGTTCTTTATTTTAACTGCACAGGAAGTTCCTTAAGTTTTTTATAACTCGCTTTTTTCTAATTTTTAATGGGTAATTTTAACATTTTAAGTTTCAAACTTGTAAAAAACAAAGTAAAAATTAATAAAATGGTACAAATTATTTAAATTTTGTGGAAAAAAATGCTAAATACATTCAAGAGACATATCCAATTTTTCAAAATATTTTAGGCCAAACGTTAGAATGCATTTAAAAACAAAAAAAAAGTTGAAAATTATTTATTTGGCAAAATATAACACAATTTTTTAATTCACATCCAAAATATTAAATTCGGAGAATAATTTAAGGAGAAACTATTCAAACATCCCAGCAAAAAATGGAGCACTTTTTCAGCAGGATTGTAAGGGAGAGAGGCAGTACCAACTGCTTACAAAACAACCTGATCAGAGCTGATTTTTGTGGACGATGTCCCGATTTAGAGCAGCTTCTACATAGCGCTGATATAATTGCTCATTCTAATAGAAATATTGCTCAGAAATGATATATAATCTTTAGTATAGCATTGTTGACGTGAAGGAAAACAGCACTACCTTTAATGCATCTATACTGCATGAATTGGTTGCAATAAACGAATGATCATAAACTAGTTTGATTACTCGTTTACGTTATTGCCACCGATTCATGCAGTGTGGATGCACCGCCTACTTTATTGTATACCAAAAACACGCAACTAAACTCTTTCTTAATTGAGCAAAGGCAAAATCAAAATTTTTGAAACTTGAATCTGAGACTGAGGTACAGCGATATATGGCATAGGATTGTCATATCTAGATCCAACGTACAAATGACATTCCTCATTTTTTTCTTTTAGAACAATTTCCGAATTTATTATAAAAGATTGAAATAAATCAGTGAAAGCAGAATAATGATATAAATTATTGGAACATTTTATTATAATTTGAAAGCGTAACGATCCAAAATACCAATTCAAAACAGCTTCTTTCCTTCAAAATAAAGCAATTCCCGTTTTTTTCTTTTCATTTAAAAATAAATAAAAATTTTATAATTCTTTTATATAAACACGCCATTAATTTTTCAAAAAAAAAATTGTGCGAAGGAATATACTTGAACGTCTTTTAATTGAAGTCATAGTAACTAAATATTCGGCTATGTTGGAAACTGTAGCAAACGCTTTGCACCCAAGGAGTCTAGATTTAAGGTACTGAGCAAAACATGAAATGAAGGCTATAAAACAGATATGCAACTCCAGTGAAATTGGACCAGGAAAAAAAGAGTAACGAAAATAGCACCTGAAAATACAGAATAAATTTATCCTTAATTTGTTTTAAAGTGTTATTTTTTATTACAAGTAATTTTTAATTCTAGGTACTATAGGGTACATTCATTTTAATTATATTTCAGTAGGTAACGGATATATGCACATCTCATATAAGAAAATATAGCAAAAACACAATGTCTTTTTGCTGTGTTTTGGTGCGAAAAATGTTTCATATAAGAAAAAGGTGTATAAGAAAAAAAACTGATAAAAGAAAAACCTGACAATCACACAAGAACAAAATCCCCTTAAAACGCAATACCTTCACGGACGAAAAAGACTGTTTTTCATATGTTTGGGTGTAAAAATTATATGGTTGGAACTCAAATTTTTTAACACAATATTTTTAAGTGCAAGTATATAATGTTCATAAACTAACATAACAGGTTTGGGACATATATGTTAATATGTTAGAATATATTATGTTTGGAAAATAAACTGTTTGTAAATATAATATGATGAAAATATATAATTATTTAAAAATAGACTGAATACATATATGTGTTTAGAAAGAGAGACCTAGAGAGCATGTTGCAAGTAAAATAATGGAAGTAACCAATTGGCGCCTTAAAAGTATATCCATACACAGAAAATGTCATTAATTTTTTTTCTACCAGTGTATGTGTTCGGTGTTTTTTGTACGAATTAATGATGTAAGCAAATCAGAAAAGAAATGTATTGCCAATGAAGATAAATTAAATAACTCTAAAAAATTTTAGTTATTTAATTTTCCTAAATTATGTTTTTTTTTCTTTACCCAGAGAAGGAATATGATCACCCCAAACCTGTTTCAAGAGCAAAATGTTATTTTTGGGCGGGTAACATGTAACATGTTTGTCGCATTTTGCTCTTGAAACATGTTTGAGGTGATCATATTCCTTTTCTACGTGTAAAAGAGATTTCTGTGAAATATATTAAACAAATTTCTTATGTGAATATTTATGTTTATAAGTAACTTGTTTCTTATATGCAATAATTGTCTATAAGAAAAGAACGAATAAAATACATTCTGACTTTCTTATATCCGTTACCCACTGTAGTATAGATACTATACAACCAGATTTTTTCAGCCCAAGATTTGGACAATTCAGACATTTTTTACACCCTTGCAATGAATTGAAACATGTGTTCTGGTTTGCTACAAATTATTGTTTTTTTTATTTCGGCTGATAGCCATGGGTTCTTTGTGATATACGCAGGGTGTTATAAAATTATCTCAATATATGTTATTCTGATAATTTTATTTCACTAAATTTGAAAATGCTTGATATTAAAATCTTAATGGATCTACGACTATTTAAAAATTGCAACTAACTGGAGCACAGGTACCAGTTCTGTGATAGGCCCGTTGGTGGCAATTTGCACTAATTTCCCATAGGGTTGTTTCTAATTACGGTTTTAACTTGTTTTGACAAACTTTCTATTGATTATTTATTATTTCTTTTGGAACAACCGACCTATTGTGTTGAACTTGGCTCTAGATCTCGTAGCTATTTGTTGGTGCTCTTTTGTGTAATCTCGTACGCCTATTAACCAGAGACCATAAATTGTCAATAAGATTGAGATCGGGGCTTTGTGGTGGCCATTTGAGCATTTGAAAACTTCGACAACGATTTCTTTACTATTTTGTAAAACAGAAAAACAACTTGCTCCTCAAGGTAGGGGCAGGGAGCCACCGTGGTGCATGCCCGCCTTGCATACACAAGGTCGTGGGTTCGATTCCTGCTTCGACCGAACACCAAAAAGTTTTTCAGCGGTGGATTATCCCACATAAGTAATGCTGGTGACATTTCTGAGGGTTTCAAAGCTTCTCTAAGTGGTTTCACTGCAATGTGGAACGCCGTTCGGACTCGGCTATAAAAAGGAGGTCCCTTGTCATTGAGCTTAACATGGAATCGGGCAGCACTCAGTGATAAGAGAGAAGTTCACCAATGTGGTATTACAATGGACTGAATAGTCTAAGTGAGCCTGATACATCGGGCTGCCACCTAACCTAACCTAACCTAAGGTAGGGGCAAACTTCTACATACTTAGGCAAATTTGATTGCAAAATATCGAGGTATTCTCATTTTTCATGATTCCTTATCATTAACCATGGGCCAAGTTTGTCACCATCCCCATACCATGAAGTTTAACGGCTTGCTTAACATGGCGTTTTTGCAGACTTTATCCTTACCAGGTCATTTATCTTTTTAGCTTTTTTCTTCATGTGCTATCAAAGTCATTTAAAACGTGTTAACAACAACTTAAATTTTCAAACTCAGACTCGACTTCAAGTAGAAATTATGATATGATTCAAGTAAAAACGTCTTTGAAACGTTTTGAAAAACATGTCCTAGTTCTGAATGATTTTTCGCGTGGTAGTCAAGATGTAAAAAGTCAACAAATTTAAAGACTATTTCATTAATTAGTTGACCTTAGTCAAACAAAATTTTCTTTCATTTAAAGATACTAAAGTTGAAGTCGAATCACCTAGCTATACAAACAAAACGACTTCATTTAAAAGTTTATCGACTTTTGGACAAGGAAAAAAAACTTTATATCAGAAAAAAACGTTTATGCTAATCAAAATTCGCATTCGTATTTCAAGGACATGCAATCTTTGGCCTCACGACAATATTTTTTCACTGTGTTAGTAAAGAAGCGAAATCGGGAAGTATATAAATATGGGAGTTATACCTATATTTGATCCAATTTGTTCCAAACTCAATAGGGTTTGCCCTTGGGGAAAACACCTTGTACCAAATATAATCGAAATAGGTTAATGTTTGCGACCAGAATGTTGGGACAGAAATCTGCAGGGGGGTCTAAAGCAATAGTTCTGAAAGGCACGTGTTTTTGCAGATCAATGTTATTATACCCTATATATACCATGTGGTTTATGGTGTAGAAAATGAAATTTTGTTCTGTAGGTACGTATTGTATGTCTTTGGGAGAGTAATTTCTCAAGATCGTAGGGGTTATATCCCGTACTGCATAGATTTTTTTTTTTTGCAAAAATAGTGGCTGTATCTTAAAAGATACAGTTCGCATTAAACTAAGTTTTTGTTTACAAATAAACAATTTGATTTTAATAGAGAATCTACATATTTTTCCACTACACAGATTTTTGTTGCCAATATTACAATTTTGGTCTCAGAATACACAGAAGTACTACAGATTTCCCAAAAAAAATATTTTTAAAACTGCTTTATGATGTTTTAAATGCAACAAACTTGATTTTGTAGAATTCGGCCAAAATTTTGAGACGCAAAAATTTTTTTTCTTGTTGTATCTTAAAAGATACAGTGCGCATTTAAGGGTCATTAAGGTATTATAGAAATTATTTAAGTATCGATGTCAATTTATTGTGAATATTTTTATACCCACACTGTGGAACAGGGTATTATAAAGAGACGAGATAGACACATGGTGTCTTTGGCAAAAATGCTCAGGGTGGGCTTCTGAGTCGATATAGTCATGTCCGTCTGTCCGTCTGTCCGTCTGTCCGTGAACACATTTTTGTAATCAAAGTCTAGGTCGCAGTTTTAGTCCAATCGACTTCAATTATGGCACAAGTATGTGTTTTGGCTCAGAATAGATCCCTATTGATTTTGAAAGAAATCGGTTCAGATTTAGATATAGCTCCCATATATATATTTCGCCCGATATGGACTTATATGGCCAAAGAAGCCAGAGTTTTATCCTAATTTGCTTAAAAGTGTGCCGAATTTTATTGAAATCGATTTAGATTTAGATATAGCTCCCATATATATCTTTCGCCAGATGCCAGAGTTTTACCCCTATTTGTTTGAAATTTTGCACTAGGAGTACAATTAGTAGTGTAGTCAAGTGTGCCAAATTTTATTCAAATCGGTTTAGATTTAGATATAGCTCCCATATATAGCTTTCGCCCGATTTATACTCATATGACCCCAGAGGCCAATTTTTTACTCCTATTTAGTTGAAATTTGCGCTAAGAATTAGCATTGTAGCTATGCGTGCCAAATTTGGTTGAAATCGGTTCAGATTTACATATAGCTCCCATATATATGTTTTTCTGATGTCGACACACTGAAAAAAATATTTACGTGTTATTAAAGATTACACAACCTAAATTTGAGGATGCGCAATTTACAAAGTATTAAGGACAAATTTCTTTAAAATAATGACATTTTAATTAAAATAAAGTTTATAATCTTTGCTTCAAAAATTTTTTCATTAAATTTAGGACACAAATTTTGTAAATTTGCGTCCCTCCGTTAGAGTCGTATGTCTTTGAAGCAAGGCCGTATTCAGGGGGGGGATGAGGGGGATCAAACCCCCCCCCCCCCGAAATGAATGAATATTTTTATATAAATAAATATATATTTTTAGCTGCATAGAAAAATCTTATCGAAGATGTTGAAGGAAAGCTGAAGGTTTTATTTTGAAAACGCTTACCTATAAAACTTGCACAAATCCTAGAATACTAGTTGAAAAGCCCGTCAAACGACGGTCGAAAAAAACAAATTGTTTTTGTTCTCGCACCACAAATTTCATTTTTGGAAAATGTATTTCTGCTTTTTATGTGTGTTTCTTGTTCTTTTTGTGAACATGACTCGCTTTGTTTGGCCATAGCAACAACAACGAAACAGCCAAACACACATGTGTAAATGAAATGGCGCAAAACCTGCGAAAAGAACCTGCCTAATTCAGCGATGGAAGCACTTGGAAAGTGCAATAAAGAGATATTTCCAAACGTGCATATTCTTTTAAAAATTTTGGTCACTTTGCCAGTTACTCAGGGATGGAAAATACAATTTTTAAGAAAGTACAAAAAAGGTATTTTTTGAGCGGAAAGGTACTTTTTACTAAATTTCAACAAAAATTTCACTGGAAGATTATTGGCAAGAGACTGAATTTTAAAGAAAATAAAATTTTGAAAACATCTTCTATATAAATAAAATTTTGCAAAAATTTTCTATAGCCGGCTATTATACAAAAACCTTTTATTTCGGAAGGTTCAAGTGTGGTTTATTGTTGGGTTTAATGAACTGCCTGAATTTATTCTTATAATTGGTTGATAGTTTTGCTGCAAGTAGGGGATGCTGATGAGGAATGTGGTAATTCCGAAACGTGCGTCCATTCAACCATCTTGCAGTCTATAGGGCTTTGCCCAAATAAATTTGACAAACATTCTTTTCCTCTGTTGGTTAAGCTACACTTATAGTTTAGTCAATGTATGGTTTTAAGCTGCAATAAAAAAAACAACAACAATGCTTAAAGAACAAAACCAACAATAACAAAACAAAACAAAGGGAAATAAAATTTTGCAAAAAAAATTCTATAGAAAAAAAAATTTTGCAAAATTTTTTCTATAGAAATAAAGTTTTTCAAAAATTTCCTATAGAAATAACATTTTTACAAAATTTTCAATTGAAATAAAATTTTGGCAAAATTATCTATAAAAATAAAATTTTGCAAAAATTCTATATAGAAATAAAATTTAGACAACATTTTCTACCGAAATAAAAAATTGATAATATAGAATCGCATTATTTTTTCGACTAAAACATTCCTGAAGTTCAATAAAATCCTGTTTTTGACTATATCTTTTACAAAATCGAGATTTTCTTCCCACATGAACATGTCTGTTTTGCCATATTTGTAAAAGACTATTAGCAAATAAGGTTGATAAAGACTTTCTCAAAATATTAAAATATTTTGTCAAAGCTATTGTACCATAAATCTGATATCGACTCAAAAATGTCTACACAAAAGGTACTAAATCATTCGCGGAGGTACTACGGTACTGACCGGGGTGAAAAAGTATTGAAACAAGTACTTTAGTACTGCATTTTCCATCCCTGCAGTTACTACGTGCTCACCCGAACGTTCATTTTCAAAAATGAAGAGATTACAGACGTATCTTAGAAATTCGACTGGCGAGATTAGACTCAATGGATTGGCATTAATGTCGGTTCATCGCCGAATAAATGTGCCGACTGAAGAAGTCATTGATTTATTTGCTGCCCAAAAAGCCCGTCGACTCAATTTAATATTATAAAAATATTGTATACAAATAAAATTTTCTACACATGAGATTATATGAATATTTTTTTTTAAAGTTGAACGTCCCCCCCCCCCCCACGAAGTAAAATCCTGGCTACGGCCTTGCTTTGAAGTAAGGCTAATTTCCCTTAAAGTAAAGAAGCACATTTTTGATTTAATGAAATCGTCATTAAATTAACTGAAATATTGAATCTTTACATTTAAGATTAGGTTAGGTGGCAGCCCATTGTGATACCACAGTGGTGAACTTCTCTCTTATCACTGAGTGCTCAATGACAAGGGACCTCCTTTTTATAGCCGAGTCCGAGCGGCATTCCACATTCCAGTGAAACCACTTAGAGAAGCTTTGAAACCCTCAGAAATGTCACCAGCATTACTGAGGTGGGATAATCCACCGCTGAAAAACTTTTTGGTTTTCGGTCGTAGCAGGAATCGAACCCACGACCTTGTGTATGCAAGGCGGGCATGCTAACCATTGCACCACTGTGGCTCCATTTAAGATGGTGACATTTAAGATAAAAACGCTTCAAATATAGGCTAAGACTTATTTTGAGGATTTAGCATCTATGGTTTAAAGTTTTTTTTGGAATTAAGAAAACATTTTATACTTTGAAGTATTTGCATTAATTTGGATTTTTAAACTGTCATTTGTTTGCACATGAGTAGCTTTATTAATATACCGCGAAAAGAAAATGAAAATTCGATAAATGAGATCTGTATCCCAATTTTAATTTTATTGATCCTAGATTTAAAACCAGATAAGTCACTAAAAAGATGTCTTTATTTTAAAGAAGCCACAGCTTTGGCTCGGAATCAATACCAAAATCCTTATTATAAGGTCAAAATCTTTGGATCCGAGTAAACTTTTTTTTGAGTGCAAAAATGGTCAAAATACCAACATTTTCCTTGTAAAATCGCCACTGCTTAGTCGAAAAGTTGGAAAAATGACTCTAATTTTCCTAAACTTCTAATACATATATATCGAGCGATAAATCGTAAATAAACTTTTGCGAAGTTTCCTTAAAATTGCTTCAGATTTAAATGTTTCCCATATATTTTACTAACATTGTGTTGCATTAGCCGACTTAAATTTTGAGTCTATAGATTTTGTAGAAGTCTATCAAATTCTGTCCAGATCGAGTGATATTTAAATGTGTGTATTTGGGACAAAAACCTTTATATATAGCACCCAACACATTTGACGGAATTGATATAGTATCGAAAATGTGGATTTACAAAGTGATGCAGGGTATAATATAGTCGGCCCCGCCCGACTTTAGACTTTCCTTACTTGTTTTTCGTTAAAGGAGTTTTAAAAAATACGAAATACAAGAAATGAGATAAATTCTTGAAAAAAAAAATATTACTTTCGTTATATACAACTTAGTCCATCATAAGAGTATATCCATATGGAAACCAATTAGTTCAAGGTCATGTGTTATTTAGCAATTTTTTGTTACAATTGATTAAAGTGCCACTAATTATTTATCGAAAATTTCGTTTCGTTTGCGTGGTAAACTGCTATTTGTCTATATCTTGAATACGAGCTGTATATTTGTCAATTATTTTAGCGTTATTTATTGTATTCAATGTGTGTCATTCATGACTCATATATAATATCATATCATATCATATATAACAACAATCAGTTTACACATGCGTTTGGATATATCAAATAAAGTAAGGATATATCAAATAAAGTATGTCTTCTCCTTGAAGACATTAATATCATGAATGGAATTAGAATACCCAACCGCTTTTCCATGGGAGTTTGTTTGGCACATATGGTATAGCATTTTGGATGTTACTTGGTAGGCTTGCACTGCCAAAGAATTAATTTATGTCTATATTGAAAAAATGCATACTCGGTTCCAAAGATTTCGTCTTTACACTAATGCTTGTGGTATTGATTCCGAGCGAAAAAGGCGAAGAATTGAAGTACGGATACTTTTCGAACACATTTTACATTTGAGCTTTACGAACTTGATTTTACGAAAGAAATTTTAATTTATTTGTCTTTTTAGTTTTTCATGTGCTAGCAATCATGTTAAATCAGCAGAAAGTAGAAATTATGTCTTTAAAATAAAGTGTTTTGTGGCCCGATGCAAAAAGGGGGCAACAAATTTAAAGACAATTTCATTAATGTAAAAACCTTTTATTTGTTGCCTTTGGAGCAACTGTTAAGATCTTATTTTTGAATTATTATCAAAAGGTTCAATCGATGTGTATTTGCCAAGTTCTTCTTGCGTAGACGCGAGTCCTCATTTCAGCATTTTAAAGGGTGATACGGCCAAAATTAGGTCAAGGGAAAACGCGTGTAAATCGGTGAAATCGTTTATTTCAAAAATCAAATTAAATTTCGTTTTCAAGTTCAATTAGTATAAAACTCAGGAAAAATATTCAGTTAGGCTTTCGCTTTTCCAAATCCGAATTGCCGGGCCTCACGCTTGACACCTGCCATCAGATTTTGTACAGCCACCTTGTCCACCTTCTTCGCCACAGAAAGCCAGTTTGCCTTGAACTGCTGCTCGTCCTTAGCAGTTTTTTGGTCTTCTTTAGGTTCCGCTTGACAATAGCCCAGTATTTCTCAATTGGGCGGAGCTCTGGCATGTTGGGAGGGTTCTTGTCCTTGGGAACCACCTGCACGTTGTTGGCGGCGTACCACTCCATGGCCTTTTTACCGTAATGGCAAGATGCCAAATCCGGCCAAAACAGTAAGGAACAACCGTGTTTCTTCAGGAAAGGCAGCAGACGTTTATTCAAACACTCTTTCACGTAAATTTCTTGGTTGACAGTCCCGGAAGCTATGAAAATCCTGCTTTTCAAGCCACAGGTACAGATGGCTTGCCAAACCAGATATTTCTTTGCGAACTTTGACAGTTTTATGTGCTTGAAAATATCTGCTACATTTCCTCTTCCTTTTGCCGTATAAAACTCCTGTCCCGGAAGCTGCTTGTAGTCGGCTTTGACGTAGGTTTCGTCGTTCATTACCACGCAGTCAAACTTCGTCAGCATCGTCGTGTACAGCCTCGGGGATCGCGCTTTGGCCATCGTATTTTGTTTATCATCGCGATTTGGAGTCACTACCTTCTTTTAAGTCGATAGTCCGGCTCGTTTTTTGGCTCGATGCACGATTGTAGACGATACACCCAGCTTATTTGCGGCATCTCGGAGAGAGAGGTTAGGGTTTCGCTTGAAACTACCGGCAACTCTCTTTGTCGACTCAGCGGCTTCCGGTTTTCGATTTCCTCCCGATCCAGACTTCCTGGCTGTCGACAAACGTTCCCCAAACACTTTAATTACATTTGTAACGGTTGATTTGGCAACTTTTAGCGATTTTGCCAGCTTTGCGTGCGAGTAGCTCGGATTTTCGCGATGCGCGAGCAAAATTTTGATACGCTGCTCTACTTGCTTGGACGACATTTTGACAACTGAAGAGTGAATTCCAAAATCAAAATAGGAGCAACATTCTACACACACACACCTTCAAAATGAGGAGTGTTCAGGTTTTTTAAATGCAAAATTGAAAGAAATACGTCAAGTTTATATTGACCAAATTTTGACCGTATCACCCTTTAGTATATGATCTTTAACAACCGTGCCAGAATTGGTCCATATCGGTCCATAATTATATATAGCTCCCATATAAAACGTTCTCCCGAGCTTTCGGAGCCTCTTGGAGGAGCAAAATTCATCCGATCTGGTTCAAATTAGGAACGTGGTGTTAGTATATGGTCTCTAACAACCATACCAAAATTGGTCCAATCACACAAAAATTGGTCCATATCGGTTCATAATCATGGTTGCCACTAGAGCCAAAAATAAACTACCAAAATTTTATTTCTATAGAAAATTTTATCAAAATTTTATTTCTAGAGAAAAATTTGTTAAAATTTTATTCGGTTCATAATAAAATTTTCATCATTGTCAAAATTTTATTTCGATAGAAAATTTTGTCTAAATATTGGATCGATCTTTTTTGATTTAATATAAACCACGTATGGACTTACATACAATTTAGAAGATTGTGTTAGGAGGTTTTAAGATACCTTGCCATCGGCAAGCGTTACCGCAACTTAAGTAATTCGATTCTGGATGGCAGTGTTTAGAAGAAGTTTCTACGCAATCCATGATGGTGGGTACATAAGCTTCGGCCTGGCCGAACTTACGGCCATATATACTTGTTTTCTATTAGTGTACTGAGTATCCCGAAATCACAACTGTTGTTCGATTTGGCTGAAATATGAAACTTGAAACGGGCTGTTCTATTTATCATTCATTTTAATTTCGTGTCCTGTGGACCCGCAAGCAGATTTGATAAAATTTTGAAGACGAGACTTTAATTGTAGCTGTAACTGTAGCCTATGTTTCGTACGGGAAAAACAAACACCACAAATATTTCTCAATTGAATTTGACAAAAGATTTGATTAAAAAACCGATTCAATTAATTTTTAACCAAAACTAAAATATGTAATTGATATTATGTTTTCCGTGATTCAATTTTTTTTTAATTTCCATTAATTTCGCGATTATATCCAAGGATTATTCATGTGCAGATTGAATAATTTTCTTTTTTTGGAAGTAATTTCGCACGAAATTAACTTTCACCATAAACTTATGTAGAAACCCTACGTATTGGCAGAGAAAGTGCTGCGTATCTGTAAATACCAAAGCCATGAAAACGATTTCTAATAGGATTCTGGTAAATTAATCATTACTTCGCAACCATGCAACGAGACAGTGCTTTGAGTCACAACAATGGGCAATGGAAAGTGTATAATATTTTTTGGATAAACGGATTGTAGACATTTTATTTCGTGATATACACGTTCAGTCTTACTTAGGCTATTGAAATTTGAGATAGTTTTGTTTCAGGTAGAGGATGCTGATAAGAAATGTTGGAGTTCCGAAACGATCGTTTACCTAACAATCTTGCAGTCTAAAGGGTTTTGCCTAAATTAATTTGAAAAACATACTTTTCCTTTCCTGGTTTTAAGCTGAAAACAAAACAATAACTTTATACTTTTTGTGATAAACGTTGACGCTTTTACAACTTGAGGGAAAAATTTGTCCAAAAAGATTCCCCACATCTTTCTCATTTCCACGTGGTTTACTTTTTTCTTTATTTCCGTCCAGATGGAGAATCTCTTTAATCACTTGGCCATGTAACTGTTATTGTTATCAACCGACAATAGCCATCAACGCACAAGCAACGCATACAGTCTAGCAGTTCTATTTATAGAACATATTGTTGGGGACACACACGCTGATGTAAAATAACTTTATTGAAAGAAAACAAACGGGTCCCTTTCTTATAGACGATGTACCAAATACATACTTTTGAAGACGGAAATAATGTATTTTTTCGAAGGACGTTCGATATTATGCGAAAATTTTATACAAAGTCGGTTTTTGTCTGCAGGCAGATCAAGTTCGAAGATGGGCTATATTTTGACTTCTATTATTCTTCTAGTATTATTTCTCCGATTTGTTTTGAACCTAATGGTATTTTATGTTAATAAAGGGCTGTGCTAAATTTGGTGTATACCTGTTCATGTTTTGACATAGTCCTCATATAGACCGATTTCTTAAATTGACTTTTTGGGGATAAATATTTTAATTCGAATTGCTTTAATATAAGGCCAAAACGATTTTATCGGCTTTTGGACAAGAAAAGAGAAATTCACATAAGCTATTATAACATAAATTCGCATTCGTATTTTAAAGACATTAAATCTTTGGCCTCACGACAATATTTTTTCAGTGTACAAAGCAATGCACATCTACTATTTTAATTTAGTACTACACTGAAAAAACAGTGAACCCACCAGGAAGAAAACTTTCAGTTAATTTTAGAAAATTTTGAATACTTGTAGAAAATTTTAACTAAACAGTATTACAAACGTTAGCATCACGCCGATGTCATAAAAATAAGTTGGACATAACTAAGTTTTTTCACTTGTTAAAGAAAATTTTGTAGTTTGAAGGAAAAACTTGGAGTTCAAAATTGCAAGAATGTCTTTAGTGACATACGAAGTTTATGAGGGACGCATTTTTGGTAAAATTTACAAATTTAAAGAAATTCTGAACTATTTTGTGCAAGAATGAATTTAGTTCATCTTTATGCTTCATTTGAGTATATTTTTTCCTCGGGTTTAGTTAATTTAACTAACGTACACAAAAAATTATTAAAGTAAAGAAAACTTTCTCCAAACATAATAATTCTATGAACTAAAATAAAGTTAAATTGGCTTTAGTGAAATAGAGAGTTCACTTTTTTTTGAGTGTATCATAATAACTTTAGAATACGTATTAAATTAGCACAAAAAGGATAAACGAGTCAAATGATATTATTCCTAATAATTTACTGACAGTTTATATAAGGAATTTGTATGGTAATAGTAGATTTAAAGTTTACAATAACTTTTATCAATACGAGGAAAAAACTTTACAACAAGGTGTATTTGCTGCAAAAATGCCCGCATAATGGATGGAATAATTATTAAAGCTTCAATTGAGCTTTGAAATATGTGGAAACCCTTATTCTGGCAGCATGACTTAGATATTTAAAAACGAAGTTTTATCCATATTTCAATAGGAACATGTCGAAAATAAAAAAGCCAAAAATAGCTAAAAGGGTCATGAAAAAAACCTAAAAGCTAAATGCATTTTTTCCCGCTAAACGTCTTCAAAAAATCCAAATCTAGCGGGAAAAAAGCTAAATTGGCAACGCTGCTGTTTTGATATAACACAATATTCACCTGGCATACCCGCTATTTATTTTGGGCACATAAAGGTCACTAAATATTATTATTTTGATGTAGTCCCCATATAAACTGATTAAAATATAGCCAAACATAATTTAAATTACTCTGATTTTCCAAAGTATAACAGTTTAATGTTCATATATTTATTGAAAACAAATTTTAGAAATATAATGGAAAATAAGTTTAAATGAAACAACCTAACCATAGGTGTAGCCAAACACTGTGTTGGGGATTATAAAACTGGTTGGGAGGTTGAAAAGTAAAGCTTCTTAGGATTATTTACAACACACAAAAAAAGGACGATACAATGAGATAAATAAATATTTAAAAATAGCAAACTCAATTCAATTTATCACTCAATTAATGCCCATTATGGGGATGTTGGTGTACCTTAACCTTTTTGAAATGTGATACAATTTGTATATGAGGCTAATACTCACTCATTCGCACTAAACCTGGCGAAGGACCCCGTTTGCGTCACCAGTGGTAACCAAATGAGGAAAAAGGAATGCGTTGAGGAGCACTCATCCATTGATTCATTCATAGTCTTTATGTCCTGTTTTAAGTAGATTTACAATTTACCGGTAGCGGTAGTGGATTTTGAATTTAATAAATGAAATTAAAAATCAACATTTCGTTGTGCGAGAAATAGTACCTCTGGCGATAATTGAAATTTTACAAGTCCATGAATGCGAATTGGTTTTCACTGTTAATTAAGCCATATGTTAGAATTTTTGGGTAGTATTTAAGATAATAGGGGATGC
Organism: Haematobia irritans; assembly: GCF_050003625.1. Taxonomy (NCBI): domain Eukaryota; kingdom Metazoa; phylum Arthropoda; class Insecta; order Diptera; family Muscidae; genus Haematobia; species Haematobia irritans. Next base: position 79,950,115 of record NC_134399.1, on the reverse strand, counting down.
GAAAAACTTGATTTTGGCAATTATAAGGAGATGCTCTTGAAAATTGAATTATCTACACATTTCAATGTTGTCGAAGTTTTTATTCAGAACTTCTTTTGGTATAAGCTGTAATACTACTGGGCATTTGTACATAAGGACGAAAGAGTATGATGTCTTCTCCATTACGACACTCAAATGTATTTGGAATAAAATTTTGACACAATAACTATACATTTCTGACTATATAACTTTGAAAGAACAGAGTACAGTAAAAATAAGCTTGCGAAGAAGTGGTGATTTGGATCCCCAAATTATGATCTGGAATTATTGAAAATTTAAATCATTTCCAATGAATTTTACATTGGCTTGTCATAGAACGAAAGTAGATCATTTGAATTAAGTCCAAAGTAGAGGTGTGCAGGTGAGTAATATTATACTCACGCACACTCACGACGGAAAAATCTTACTCACGCACGATATTTTTGGTAGGACTCACACTCACGCACTCTCACGAAAAGAAAATGTCGTGACTCGTGAAAAATACCGTGAGTTGTGACAAATACCGTGACTCACGACAAATATCGTGACTCACAAAAAATGTCGTGACTCACGAATAATTTTATGAGTAATTTACCTTAGCGACGTGTCTGAAAACATGAGCATAAGTCACGAAAATTTTCGTGAGTTACGACAATTTCGTGTCACGCGCACACCTCTAGTCCAAAGAACAGAGTACAGTAAAAAAGAGCTTTCACAGAAATGAGTTGGATCACCAACTTGTGATCTGGAATTAGTGAACATTTTGATAATTTCCAATGAATTTTACATGGGCTTGTCATAGGATGAAAGTAGATCGTTTGATTCATTCCATCCATCGCGTTAAATAATTACTTCTTCATCAGACAGTACCGGTTTCTTAAATTCTCTGAATATTGGCCCTATTTCTAAGAAGTGTCAAGGGGGCTCATAAGATACAAATTCACTGCACCCAAGTAAAATCATTCCATTGCGCGCTTTAAATATCCATACAATCTTCCCATTAGGATATTTTTTCGTTCATTTTAAGACGAGTCCTGTTTTGAGGTAAATATTAACAGGGTGTGTTATATGTAGTCCAACAAACTAAAACGCTTTATTTTTTCTTCGTTTTTATACCCTGCTCCACACTGTGGAACAGGGTATTATAATTTTGTTTTAATTTTTATTGTTAAGAAGAAAGACGTCGGAAGTAAAATCAAATTTAAAAATCACAATAGATTTATGTGAATTGGTTACTTTTGGCACGAATTGTGGCATTCAAACAGCCGACAAATCCATCACACGCAGCTGGCAAGCAACTCATGTAGTTTGCGCATTCCCCGTGAGGCACCGTCTTTACATGATAGGCACTCTGGTATATTTTAGTGCCTATCTTCCATTCACAAAATGACCCAGGCGAAAGTCCAATAGGTTGCGATGCGGAGATTTTGGTGGCCATTGGTGACTTCTTTGGCGAGTAAATCCGATCATTTTATTTGGTAACTGACCACTTTCATGCAAGTATCCGGTGTATCCGGTGTTGTGATATGTTCAGCTCACGAGAAAATTTCCTACCACTGCGACTTAGATTTCGATCAAATCTGCTTATAGGATGGGGCTATATTAACTTTGTCATTCCGTTTGCAACACATCGAAATATTGGGCTAAGACCAATTCTTGGTCGTGGTGATACTCTGAGTCGACGTATCGATGTCCGTCCGTCTGTTGAATTCTCTGAATTATTGATGTAGGTCGGATGATATTGAAACTGGGCTATATTGGACCACTTTACGTATTGCTACGTTATGTTAGTATATGGTCTCTAATACTCATGCAAGAATTGGTGCATATCGGTTCATAATTATATATAGTACCAAATAAACCGATCCCCAGATTTTGCTTGCGGATTCTCTTGGAGGAGCAAAATTCATACGATCTGATTGAAATTTGATAGGTGGTGTTAGCATATGGCTTCTAACACCAATGTAAAAATTGGTGCATATCGGTTTCTAATTATATACTCAAAAAAACTGAACCCTCTATTTCACTAAAGCCAATTTAACTTTAGTTTAGTTCATGGAATTATTATTTGGAGAAAGTTTCCTTTACTCTAATAATGGGGGAAAATTATACATATGTGTTCAAAGATTTACTAAATTCGTACTTCTGACAAAATAGTTCATTATTTCTTTAAATTTGCAAATTTTTCTACAAATGCGTCCATCGTGAACTTCGTATGGCACTAACGACATTCTTGCAATTTTGAACTCCAGCTGTTTCCTTCAAATTACAAAATTTTCTTTAACATATGAAAAAAATTAATTAACTCTAGTAAATTTTCTTGAATTTCGAAAAATATTTACTTATTTTTGTGTAAGCGCTTGTAATACTGTTTAGTTAAAATTTTCTAAAAATAATCTAAATTTTCTAAAATTAACTAAAATTTTACCTTCCTGGTGGGTTCCCTGTTTTTCAGTGTATATAGCTCCCATATAAACCGATCATAGATATTGTTTGCGGATCCACTTCGATGAGAAAATTTCATATCGGTTCATAATTATATATAGCCCTCATATAAACCGATACCCAGATTTGATTTACAGAGCCTCTTGGAGGAGTAAATTTCATCCGATTCAGTTGATTTTTGTACGTTGTGGTAGTTTATGGCTGCTAACAACTATGCCAAATTATATCGGTCTATTGTTATACATAGTTCCTAGGTAAACCGGTTTCCAGATTTTACTTCTTGAGCCTACTGAATATGCAAAAAATCATTTGATCTTTCTAAAATTTGAAGTTGGTCCATATCCGTTCATAATTGTATATAGATCCCATATAACCGACCCGCACGCAAAAATTCATGTCGGTCAAAAAAACTTCTTGAGAAGTGAAAAAAAAACTTCTTGAGTAGTTTTTATTAATCCTGTAAACTTGTGTGTGCACTTAAAGATATAGTGGTGACTTTGAAAATGAGTTCAAATTCATAGAAAAATTGTCAAAATTAAATTGAAAATAAAATATATTGGATTTAATTAATCTATTCAATCAAAACTAATTAACCCTTTCACTACCGATGTCCACTACAGAGGACATTCAAATACGACTCCATATTCCAACTCCCCACTTAGTTTCGATTTATTTCTCGATGATATTTTAAAGTAGAGGCTCTTATCTAAATAAGATATAAATATTTTCCATATTGCTGCACGGATGAAAAAGACTGTTTTTCATATGTTTGGCTATAAACAGTATATGTTTGGAACACAAATTTTTAAACACAATATTTTTGAGTGCAAGCATATAATGTTCATAAACTAGCATAACATGTTGGGACATATATGTTAATATGTTAGAACATATTATGTTTGGGACATAAAATGTTTGTAAATATAATATGCTTGGATGCAAACATATATTAATTTAGAAATAGCCTATAAACATATATGTGTTTAGTAGCTTGGAGCGCTATTTAACAGTGAGCGATATTGAATTAAGTTGGTGGTTGTTGCTTGTTATTACAAAATTAACATTTTATTTTTCCTTGGGCAATTGATCAGCTACTTCTTTGATCCTTACAAACTGTGTGGTCCGCTGTTCGAATCCCCGTCCGGCAAAAGGTAAAATTAAAATAAAAAAATCATACAATTGAATAATTTCTTCTACAATGTTTGTATCACAGAATTCATTATGATTGTAAATATATAAATAAATAAATAAAATTTTGAGCACAATATTGTTTGGGAGAATTTTTTTTAAGCATATAATATTTTTGGGTGCAAAATGCTTCCAAACATATTATATGTTCACATAATAACATATTGTTTTTTGGAAGACAACATTATTGAATTTGGATGCAAAAATACAAAATGTTTGGAAATTAGACTAACCAAACATATATTGTTTAGACCAATATGCTTTCAAACATATTATATATTGGAAGAGATCAATCATATAAATGTTTGGGCAATACCCAAAAATATATATGCTTGAAGCAAAATATGTTTGGGAGTATATGTTACAGAAGCGATTTTTTGTGAGCGTGTGGGCACTAAAATGTATTTTCATTAAATTTCTGGACAATAAACGAAAAATATACCATTTTTCTACTCTACGTCTCTAGTAAAAAGATATTCATATAGAAACTATAGCCTATATCATTTTAGATTCTTCAGACAACAACAACATCACAATTCAAGAATTAAGTTTTCAGAACAAACACATAAAGCTTTAATTTATAAAGCTTCATGTGTTTATAGACGAAAGGTAGGCCTTCCAAAGTGCAATATTTGTTCTACATGCTGTTAGTACAAGTAGAAACAGAGGAAAAATTAAAGTTTTTACCATTAGCTTTTATTCGGGTTAAATCAAATTACATATTAAATTAAATTATTATAACATATGATATTAAAATAAGTAAATTATAAACCAAAAATCTCTAGGATAGGTTAGGTTAGGTTGTAGAGAGTGACATCAATTTTCTTGAATTGATGCCCACTTAGACCAGTATAGGTCCATTGTGATCCCTCGATGTGATTTTTCAATCTTTCTTCTTCCGATGCGGTCCGCTTTGTACCAGAAACTTCCACCTGCTCGTTCTCTTTGAAAGAAATCTCAGAATAACCAACCAGAGGCCCTTATGAATGCAAGTATGTTCCCGCAGATCAGTGAGAGCCTGAAAGAAAAAGGAGCCCAGTATCTTGTTTCTTCTAAAGGATAAAGCTGAACACTGACACAGGAAGTGGTACGAGTCCTCCGTAACTTCCGGGTCCAGGCACCATCTACAGATATCATCATCTTTAAGCCCTATTCTTACCATGTGTTTCCCAAGTGTGTTATGTGCTGTTATGATACCAATCAATGGCCGTAATTCCTGTCTATTCATCGAAAACAAAATATCACAGTTCCTACGTTTCTTTTTATCCCATATCAACTTGGTTTGCTCGTAACCATCCGAAGAGACCCAGCGTCTTCGCCATTGCTCATCATATTTAACCTCTATAGAAAAAAACTCTATAAAAATGTCATTTGTATATTAATCTTAATAACAGTTTTAATATAATATCGATATCGCGACCTTAGAAGTGAATAGGGATGTAGTGTACACTTAGAACCTTGTCATTCTAAGGTCGCGATATATCAACTCATATATCAGTATGTAACATATCGATGTTCACATAGTCATTTTAATTGATGGGAAAATATTTTCATTCCACATATATTAAAAACAATTTTTAACTTTTATTTAATCTCCCAATGTTGGTTTGTCTAGTTCAATTACAATTTTGTATACAAATCTAAGCGGATTTACAGAATTTTAATAGAGGATTCATTTTGTACCACAAAAAAAAAAATAACAAAACAAAAACAAAAAGAAACAGAAACAGAAATAAATAAAACATACAAACAACGATATCATAGTAGTTTTGTTTGTAATTACATATGGCACTAGAAACTCGTTTATTTAACGGACGAAACCCTTTCCCCATGACAGTAAAAGGATTACGCAGATGGAGGAGTTCTATTTTGCAGAGTATATGAATTTTGGTGCATAATAGCTCCGCCTTCTATTGGCAAACATTGCGAAATACTACCCTGAACCCATACAGACGAGCATCTCTATCTCTGTCTCTATAATGGTCATAAATAATATCCTAACTCTATGAGTTACTCTACTCTACGAGTATTTAAACTCAGCAAAAAATAAATAAAACAAAACAAGAACAAAAAACAGGACCCCAGGGTACCATTTGTTTGCCTTTCGTTCGTGAGGTAATTATGGATCCTATGCTTCGTTTACTTTGATTTAATTGAAAAAGTTGTTTTCCTTGAGTCGAAAACTAAAATAACAAAAACCAAAACAAACTGCACACGATTCATTGCATGAATGAATGCACTCACTCCCACTCAGCTGTATTTAAAGTGGGCAAATATATAGGACAACGGAAGCTCAACACCCCACAATGGGTGCCACATATGAGTTACAAATAAATCATGGTGCTGCTGCAACCCATAATACCTCTGTACTCTTATGGACACTCCCCTTTGTATGGCCTGTGTATGAGGCCCATTCATTCAGTTTGAATTTGGTGTTGCCACACGTATTTGTTAATGAGCCATGTGTCGTGTATAAACTGAACGAAATATTTTGGCAAAGAGATATATTTTGCCAATTAAGCCCAATGAAGACATCTAACATATTTTAAAGACGGTTTTTACTTCAAGCATAGCATAATATCTACTTGAAGTGGAGTCTGAATTTGAAGGTTTGAGTTGTCGTTAACACGTTTTTAAAGTGGTGCAAAATTGGAGCAGAAGCGATGAATTTAACATGGGCTTGTCATAGGACGGATGTCCACTATTTCAGCAGCCGTTTGCGAATTCATTGTTTTGGATATGAACTAAAAAAAATTGTGATAACTTGACAAATAAATATTTTTTTATAATCTTTTATGATTTTTAATCCAATCTAATGCTTTCCTGAAGCATTTGACTTCAAATGTTTTTAAACATTTTTTCTAAAATGTATTTAGCTTTTTTTCGGCAAAATTTAAATAATTTGTACCATTTTTTATACTGTGGTACAGGGTATAATAAGTTTGTGCATTGTATGTAACGCCAAGAAGGAAAAGTCTGAGACTCGTCGTTTAGTATACTGATCGTCTTAGAATTAAATTCTGAGTCGATTTAGCGATGTCTGTCCGTCCGTCTGTCTGTTCATGTATTTTTGTGCGCAAAGTACAGGTCGCAGTTTAAGTCCGATCGTCCTTAAATTTGGCATAGGGTCGTTTTGTGGAACAAAGGCAATCGCTATTGATTTTGGAAAAAATCTGTTCAGATTTAGATATAGCTGACATATATATTTATCCCCGATCTGGTCATAATTGGCGTGTTTATCAACCGATGTTCTTCAAATTCCCTACATCCGAATATTTTATGAGTCTCGAAAAACTTCCAAAATATCAGCCAAATCGGTTCAGATTTAGATATAGCTCCCATAACATATACACGCAAAAAAATAATTCTTTCCTCCCAAACGAAATTTTAGACAAACAAAGTTCGTTTCTCATTTGCTTTTCGCTGTAAGGAAGTGTATTTGGGAGAAAAGTATATACGTTTTGTGATAAACGTTTATTCTTTTCCAGGATGTAAAAACAATTTCATAAGGACAAATTAAAAAAAAAAACATTGTTTTCTTGCTAATTGCATTTTCCCTCACATCTTTCTCACATCCACGATGTTTTTTAGTTCTTAACACCTTTTCCTGTAATACCAACAATGTAGAAGAAATTCTACGATTTTATAAATTTTAAAATTTTTTTTTTACCTTTCGCCTGGGCGGAGCCAACACATTAACCACTGTGCCATGTACCTGTTATGGTCATCAATAGATAAATATCCATATAAGTTATATTTATATAGCATAGTTTGCGGCGCCCACGAACCACGACCCTTGCATGCCAAGGGTCGTGGGTTCGATCCCTGCTTCGACCAAAGTTTTTTTTTTGTTTTTTTTTTTTACATATATTCCAGATATGTTCGGAAGATTCCGAAAAAATGTTCAAAATTACATTGTAATATATTAAATTTTGAACTGTAAAATGTGTCTTATTAAAGACCTAAAGTCAGAAAAGAACAATGTTTGATATAAACGAAATGGACTGTGTTGTTGTTTCAAAAATAACTTTTTTTATTGGAAAAATAAAAATTTTGTAACAAACGAAATTTTTTGGTGATAAAAGTTTTAAATTTTCGAAGCAATTCAAAAAACTCTAACAAACGAAAAACGTTTTCGGTACACGTTTTCAAAACGTTTTTTTTCTTTGCGTGTATATCTTTCGTCCGATTTAGACTCATATGGCAACGGAGGCCAAAGTTTACTACCGATTTTCGTGAAATTTTGCACAGAGAGTAGAATTGGCATTCTACCAAAGCTTGGTAAATTTGATTGAAATCGGTTCTTATTTAGATATAGCTCCCATATATATTTTTCGTCCGATTTGCACTTATATGACCTCAAAAGCCAGAGTTTTGCCCTGGATTTTGCACAAGGAGTACGTTTAATAGTATCGTTAAGTATGCCAAAATTGGTTAAAATCGGTTCATATTTAGATATAGCTCCCATATATATATTTCGCCCGTTTTACACTCATATGGCCACGGGGGGCCAAAGTTATACTCCATTTCAAATTTAGGTTTCAAAATCGGTTCAGATTATATATAGCTCCCATATATACGTACACCAGAGTTGGGGAAATATGGTAGACTGTTTCATATTTTAGACCCATTTTCTATGCGATTTTCCTCCAATTGACTGGATAGTTTCCACAGAGAATATATTTAATATGATATTTAAGTGCGTCAAGTTTGATCTAATTTGGTTCAGATTTAGATAAAGCCTCCATATATTCGTTTTTCCGGTTTATACAAATATGGCCAAAATTCCCTGACTTTACACAAAATTCTGTGATGATTTCCCCATATCTTAGTCATACCCTACACACGGTAATGCCAGAATTTCCACAGAACGGTTGAGTTTTAAATAAGGCTCCAAGTCGTCCGACTTGATCAAATAATATATCACAACCCACACTTGACCATATATCTTGGCAAGATCTAACCAATATCCTTGTAAAATTGCCACTGATAGGTAGCAAAAACTTTAAATATTACTAAAATTGTCCTATATCTCGAATACAAATGTATCGCCTGATAAATCATGAATGCTTTTTTGTACAATTGCATTAAAATTTCTCTTGCTTCATATGTCCCATATTTTTTTATACCCACCACCGTAGAATGGTGACGGGGGTATAATAAGTTTGTCATTCCGTTTGTAACACATCGAAATATCGAAAGTATATATATTCTTGATCAGGGAGAAATTCTAAGACGATATAACGATGTCCGTCTGTCTGTCTGTCTGGATGTCTGTCTGTTTGTTGTAATCACTACAGTCTTCAATAATGAAGCAATCGTGCTGAAATTTTGCACAAACTCGCCTTTTGTTTGCAGGGAGGTCAAGTTCGGTCCAGGTTTTGATATAGTCCCCATATAAACCGACCTCCCGATTTGGGGTCCTGGGATTATAGAAATCGTAGTTTTTATCCAATTTGCATGAAATTTGAAATCTAGAGGTATTTTATGACCATAAAGAGGTGTGCCAAAAATGGTGAGTATCGGTCCGTGTTTTGGTTAGCCCCCACATATACCGATCTCCCAATTTTACTTCTTGGGCTTATAGAAACCGCAGTTTTTATTCAATTTACCTGAAATTGGAAATCTAGAGGTATTGTAGGACCACAAATACGTGTGCGAAAAATTGTGAGTATCGGTCCATATTTTGGTATAGCCCCATATAGACCGATCTCCCGATTTTATTTCTTGGGCTTATAGAAACCGCAGTTTTTATCCAATTTACCTGAAATTGGAAATCGAGAGGTACTTTAAAACCGTAAAGAGGTGTGCAAAAATGGTGAGCATCGGTCCATGTTTTGGTATGGTCCCCATATAGACCGACCTCCCGATTTGGGGTCTTAGGCTTATAGAAACCGTAGTTTTTATTCAATTTGCCTGAAATTGAAAATCTAGAGGTACTTGAGGACCATCAAAAGGTGTGCCGAAAATGGTCTGTATCGTTCCTTGTTTTGGTATAGCCCCCATATAGACCGATATCCCGATTTTACTTCTTGGGCTTCTAGAATCCGAAGTTTTTATCCAATTTACCTGAAATTGGAAATCTAGAGGTATTTTCGGGCCATAAAGAGGTGTGCCGAAAACGATGAGAATCGGTCCATATTTTAGTATAGGCCCCATAAGAACGATCTCCCGATTTGACTCCTTGGGTTTCTAGAAAGGACTTGTCAATTTGGTTCTTGGTTGTGGGTATTTAGGATTCGGCCCGGCCGAACTTACTGCTGTATATACTTGTTGTTACTAACATTGTGTTTCATCCCAGGGCGTTATCCGATTTAAATTTTAATTATAGAGATTTTGTAGAAGTACAAAAAATTGTCTCCATTAAAAGTATTTGTATCTGGTAAATTGGTAAAAATAACTTCAACCACCAATATCCAACGCAACCGACTACTATCGGTGTTTGTTAGTATTATTGTTGGTCTCTCGAAAACATCGTAGTAAAACAATCACTCTCATATCTCTGCAGTTTGGTATTCTCTTATTTGGTACTCTCTCAATTCTCTTGAGCTAATGCCAACTGTTGGTAGTTCTTGTTGGTGAGCGCAATCACACTTAAGTGTAAGTATACTACCACACTCGGTTTTTGTTTACCGAGGGTCGATTGGTTTAACACTGCAAAACACTGCATACGAACATTGTTATATGCTACTACCCGCCTGTGTTTTTATTCTCGCATTTGTATCAATGTAAAAGATCGCATGGTAAATTTAATTAGATTTTAGTTAATGGAATTGCTATTTTTTTAGAGAATATTTTCATGACTTTAAACATTTTTTGTGTGCGTTAGTTAATCCTTTGACTACCAACGTCCAGTCAGGAGGACATTCGAAAACGACACTAAACTCTATTCCCCAGTTAGTTTTGATTTATTTCTCGATGTTATTTTAAAGTAGAGGCTTTAATCTAAATAAGCTATAAATATTTTCCATACTGGTGAGTACTAAAATATATTTTTATGAACTTATATAACAATAAACGAAAAATACGAAATTTTGAGACCATTTGTATACTGCATGTTTCTAGTAAATGGATATTCATACAAGCACCATAGTCGATATTTTTCCGGATTCTTTTTTGTATTTTTTCATAGACTTCGAAAGATATTATAGGCCAAATAGCGTTTAATTTTGTAAGACCATTTGTTCAAAATTCAAGAATCAAGTTTTTAGAACAAACTCATATAGCTCTTGAAGTAATTGAGGTAGGTCCTCAAAATTAAAATTTTTGTTTTACATGCGGTTATTACAAATAAAAACAGAAGAAAAATTAAAATTTTTAACATTAGGTTTATTTCGGTAGAGAAAGGGTTAAATGAACTAAAAACGATTATAAAATTATCTACAATTGAAGCATAAAGATTTACTATATTCGTGTCTCCCAAAAAATTGTTCAGAATTTCTTAAAATTTGTAAATTTTACGAATAATGAACAGAAATTTCGTATGGTACTAAAGACATTTTTGGAATTTTGAGATCTAATATCTTCCTTCAAACTTCAAAATTTTCTTTTACTAGTAAACGAACTAATTATTTCTAACAAATTTTCGGTAATTTATAGAAAAATATTTACTTATTTCTGTGAAATCAGCATCTGCGTTACTAAAGTAACTAAATTTCCTTAAATTAACCAAAATTTTCCTTCTTGGTGGGTTCGCTGGTTGTTAAGTGTACACTCATGATTTTGGGATTGATTCCGAGCCAAAGAAGAAGACATTATAGTCTTTTAAGTTTAGCGTACTTGATATTAAGAAACATGTTTGAATTTATTCGTTTTTTAGTGTTTTTTCTCGTGTCTCTGATACAAAGACAATAGACTTTAGGAATATGGGAAATTGGCTTGCGTCATACCAAATGTTGCATTTACCATGTTAGTTCCATACATGTTTGTAATTTATTATTTGTTTTTCGTTTTTATTTTTTAAATGAAAAACTTAATTTTCTTGAAACAATGTTAAATTTTAGACAACAACAAAAAAATTACATATAACCCTTTATGGCAATTTATTTCCTGCACTTAATTTCTTTTTATTTATTTAATGCTATGTTATGTCAATACTTGTCGTATACGTGTTTGGTTCGATAAACGAAAAGTATGAAATTAACACCGTAAATGGTTTGATGTGCTCAGTAGCCAATTTCCCACCTTCCTAAAGTCTATTGTCTTTGCTCTGATAGCACAACATGTTGTCGTTCAATTTCTAAATTCAGACTCGACTTCGAATAGATGTTGCTATGTTTCATGTAAAAATGTATTTAAAATAATATGTTGAAATATCTGCTATTTTTTAACGCTTATTAGCTTAGTAGTTAAAAAAGTCAACAAATAAAGACAAATGCAATAATTTTGAAGAATTTTTGAGAATTATTAAAGCCAAGTTGGCCTTAGTTAAACAAATTTTCTTTCATGTAAAGATACTCAGTTTTAAATAGAATAACTTAATTATAAGCAAAAACGACTTCATTGAAAAGTTTATCGACTTTTTGACAAGAAAAAAACTTTATATCAGAGAAATGAGTCTTCTATGGTAATCAAAGTTCGAAATTCCCATTTTAAGGACATAAAATATCACGGCAATATTTTTTTCAGTGCACAATACATGTACTGCTTTATTACAGCCATAGCTCGCATAGACTTCATTATAACAACTGATTATTTGGTTTATATTTCGGTCTGGTCAACAAATGCGAGCCCTCTTGTTTGTTTTTCATTTGTTTGCATAAATAGTCCCAAAAGAATTTCTACGTTCTCAAATGTTCACATAAATTTTTAACATTTCAAAACTTAATTTGTATTTCTGTTTTTTTTTTTTAATCATGCGCAGTTACAACATTCACTTTTCGAAGTGTATTTGCTCAAGCCGTAATATATGGCAACACTAACAGGGTCATATGTTTGCGCCAAGACTGTTAACTAGATTTTTGTGAAATTACTCTCCACCACAAAGCACTCAGATGGGCAACATTGCGGCAGGCACATTGAACAAACCGACCTTATGTCGGTAGAAAATAACCGTCGATGCAATAGTCACAACCAGTAGTTTGCCATCAGAGTATCTTTACGCGCAAAGGCCATTTTGAATTTGTTTTCTCATGAGTCAGGAGCAGCAAGTAAGTATTCTGGTACCAGGTACTTCAAAATACGCAGCACGTGTTAAAACGTGACACTTTTCCATCTATCTTCGAGCCTGCCAATAAAAATGTTAACCTGTAGTTCGTCAAAATTAAAAAAAAGGAAAATATGATTGTGTTCGCAAAGTCAAGTTCTCGATATTCAATCAAAATAAAAGAAACGTGAAAAAATCACAACTATGGTAAAAAGCCTATCGTGGCCGCCAACCATAAAAAATAAATGGCATTCGAATGGTTTGTAGGCCTAATGGGGATGCTGGCCATTTAAAATAACTGGCAACGCACAGAGTGTAGTACCTCAGGGGTTGTGCGGAAATCTACACGTGTTGCTCATACAATGTTGAAAAACTAGAACAAGGTGTTTGTTTATGTCAAAGAACATGGAAATAGTTCGTGGAAAGCGTTATGACAATTGGATATTCGGATTGAGTGCAAAAAAGAAAAAGAGGGCGCTTAACTGTTCAATGGCTTCCTTTAACAAAACTTGGAATTTAAAATAATGAATACGGGTCTATCGATGTGAAAATGGAAAATATGTGCACTATTTTATTGTAAACTATTAAAAGACTGTGAAATACGTGTGGATTCTGAATTAGAGAAAAGAAATTGCCAATTATGCCAAACTACAAAATAAATACTGTGCAATATTTGACCAGGTTGAGTCTGAATTGAAGACAATAGATTAAAGCAATAGATAATGGATTAAACAAATATTGCCTTAGGTGTTGTGATGTTCTCGATGACTATTAGACATTTTCGTATTACCCCAGACCATTGTGAAGAAAACAAGTAAGTAAAGTCTAAAGTCGGGCGGGGCCGACTACATTATACCCTTCACCATTATGTAGACCAAAATTTGTGTTACCATCTCAACTCCTTCAAATTTGTTGGGAGTTATTATCAAAGTTTATATTCCCATATACAAATATTTATATCTGAGACGATTTGGAGACAATTTTTTGAACTTCGCCAGAATTAAAATTAAAAATTAAATCGGCTAACACCCTGGGATGAAACACAATGTTAGTAAAAAAATTTGGGAAATATAAAGCCAGAGCAATTTTGATGCAATTGTACAAAAAAGCATTTATGATTTATCGGCCGATACCTATGTATTCGAGATATAAGACAATTTGAGTAATATTTACAAGTTTTGCTACTCAGCAGTGTCGATTTTACAAGGATATTGGTTAAATCTAGTCAAGATTTATTGTCAATTATGCCACCGTGGTGCAATGGTTAGCATGCCCGCCTTGCATACAAAAGGTCGTGGGTTCGATTCCTGCTACGACCGAACACCAAAAAGTTTTTCAGCGGTGGATTATCCCACCTTAGTAATGCTGGTGACATTTCTGAGGATTTCAAAGCTTCTCTAAGTGGTTTCACTGCAATGTGGAACGCCGTTCGGACTCGGCTATAAAAAGGAGGTCCCTTGTCATTGAACTTAAAATGGAATCGGGTAGCACTCAGTGATAAGAGAGAAGTTCACCAATGTGGTATCACAATATACTGAATAGTCTATGTGAGCCTGATACATCGGGCTGCCACCTAACCTAACCATTGTCAATTGTGAGTTGTAATATATAATTTGGCCAATTCGGGCGATATTTCCATAAGTCGGAACTTTATTTAAAATTTGACCATTCTGTGGAAAGTTTGGTATTACAGTGTGTATGATATGACTACGATATGGGGAAATCATCACAGAATTTTGTGTAAAATGTGGGTATTTTGGCCATATTAGATCAAGATGACACACTTAAATAGCCTATTAAATGTATTCTCTGTGGAAACTATCTAGTCAATTGGATGAAACTCCCATTGAAAATGGGTCTAATATATGAAACATTCTACCCTATTTCTATATCTAAATATGAACCGATTTTGACCAAATTTGACATGCATAATTAGAATAATAATCCTGCTATCTCAGTAACAAACAACAATGTATGTAGATATGTCTATGGACTAAGAAGACGTGATCATATATCGTCCCACGCTCTCAGATTGTATGGGATTCCTTTTAATAGTCTACTTAAAACTAGGGCGCTTACGTTCCTGCACAAAATTATTTATCTGAAAACTCCATTATACTTGTATGAGAGACTAAACTTTGCTAGATCCAATCGTGGGAACATATTAATTCCTTTACGATTTCGTACTCGTGTGTCGGAGTGGCAATTTTTTATTAACACCTTACGTCTCTGGAACCAACTACCTCATTCTGTTCAGAATATCAGCAATATCTTTCAATTCAAACGCGAAATACAAACCATTTTTCAGGAGTAATATATTTTCAAAGTATTTAAATTTCAATTTAATCTAAGTTAATATAATTAATTTAATTAGAATTAAAGTGTTTTATTTATTTTCTTTTTATTTTTATTTTTATTTTTTTTTATTTTCTTTTGGTTTTTATCAAACTAAAACTAAATTTTGTTTTACAAGTTTATAATTTTTTCTTCTTTGTTGTTTCAATGTATGATGGATACTCAAGTAGTTCTAATTTTTTTAGCGTTTATTATGTTTTTATATATGTAATTTTTTATGCTTTATATACCTTTTTACTAATGTGCGTTTGTACTCTTACACTGTAATTATAAGATTCAAATCTTGTTGTGTAGGATAATATGTGAAATAAATAAATAAAAAACAAGTATATACGGCCGTAAGTTCGGCCAGGCCCTCCACCATGGATTGCGTAGGAACTTCTACTAAAGGCTGTCATCCACAATCGAATTACTTGGGTTGCGATAACACTTGCCGATGGCAAGGTATCGTAAAACTTTTTAACACTGTCTTCTAAATTGTAAGTTAGTCCATAAGGGGTATATATTAAACAAAAAAAAGGCCGATTAAATACGTATATAATTCAGTTTGACAAAATTTTCTATAGAAATAAAATTTTGACAAAATTTTCTATAGAAATAAAAACTTGACAAAATTTTCTATAGAAATTAAAATGTTGACAAAATTTTCTATGGAAGTAAAATGTTGACAAAATTTTCTATAGCAATAAAATTTTGACAAAATTTTCTATAGAAATAAAATGTTGACAAAATTTTCTATAGAAATAAAATGTTGACAAAATGTTCTATAGAAATAAAATGGACAAAATTTTCTACAGAAAAAAAATTTTTACAAAATTTTCTATAGAAATAAAATTTTGACAAAATTTTCTATGGAAATAAAATGTTGACAAACATTGCTATAGAAATAAACTTTTTACAAAACTTTCTATAGAAATGAAATTTTGACAAAACTTTCTATAGTAATAAAATTTGACAATTTTTACATGGCTGTTAGAGGCCATATACTAACGAAATGTATGAAATTTCAAACGGATCGGATGAATTTTGCCCCTCCAAGAGGCTCCGGAGGTCAAATCTGGGGATCGGTTTATATGGGAGCTATATATAATTATGGACCGATATGGACCAGTTTTTGCATAGTTGTTAGAGACCATATACTAACATCACGTACCAAATTTCAATCGGGTAGGATGAAGTTTGCTCCTCCAAGAGGCTCCGGAGGTCAAATCTGGGGATCGGTTTATATGGGAGCTATATATATTTATGGACCGATATGGACCAATTTTTGCATGGTTGTTAGAGACCGTATACTAACATCAGGTACCAAATTTCAACCGGATCGGATGAATTTTGCCCCTCCAAGAGGCTCCGGAGGTCAAATCTGGGGATCGGTTTATATGGGGGCTATATATAATTATGGACCGATATGGACCAATTTTTGCATCCCCAAATTTTTGCATCCCCAAATTTGGCTCCGCAAGCCAAATTTGGGGATCGGTTTATATGGGGGCTATACGTAAACGTGGGCCGATATGGCCCATTTTCAATACCATCCGACCTACATCAATAACAACTACTTGTGCCAAGTTTCAAGTCGATAGCTAGTTTCGTTCGGAAGTTAGCGTGATTTCCATAGACGGACGGACAGCCGGACAGACGGACAGACGGACGGACGGACGGACATGCTTAGATCGACTCAGAATTTCACCACGACCCAGAATATATATACTTTATGGGGTCTTAGAGCAATATTTCGATGTGTTACAAACGGAATGACAAAGTTAATATACCCCCATCCTATGGTGGAGGGTATAAAAACGTAAATGGGAGAATAATTTTGGCCTCCGTGGTCACATGGGTGTAAATCGGGCGAAAGATATATATGAGAGCTATATCTAAATCTAAACCGATTTCAACCAAATTTACCACAATTAACAATACTATTAAACGTACTCCTTGTGCAAAATTTGAAGCAAATCAGGGCAAAACTCTGGCTTTTGAGGCTATATAAGTTCAAATCGGACGAAAGATATATATGGGAACTATATATAAATCTGAACCGATTTGGCTGATATTTTGCATATCTTACGAAAGCCCCAAAATATTTGGCTACCCGAAATTTTGAGAAAATACGTTAATAAATACGTCAATTATGACAAGATCGGTGATAAATATATATGACAGCTATATCTAAATCTGAACCGATTTGTTTCAAAATCAACAGCGATTCTCTTTGAGCCAATGTAAAATTCTGAACCAAATTTGAGGACGATCAGACTTAAACTGCGTGCTGTACTTTGCAGACGGACGGACAGACAGACAGACGGACATCGCTAAATCGACTCAGAATTTAATGCTAAGACATCGGTATATTAAACGATGGGTCTCACACTTTTCCTTTTTGGCGTTACATACAAAAGTTTGTGCATTTGTATGTACCGCCAAGAAGGAAAAGTCCCCCATCGTTTAGTATACCGATCGTCTTAGAATTAAATTCAGAGTCGATTTAACGATGTCCGCCTGTCTGTCTGTCTGTTTATGTATTTTTGTGCGCAAAGTACAGGTCGCAATTTAAGGTCGATCGTCCCCAAATTTGGTATAGGGTCGTTTTGTGGAACATAGACAATCGCTATTGATATTGGAAAAAATCGGTTCAGATTTTCATAGAGCTGTCATATTTATTTATCCCCGATCTGGCCATAATTGGTGTGCTTATCAACCGATGTTCTTCAAATTCCGTACATCCGAATATTTTACGAGTCTCGAAAAACCTGCAAAATATCAGCTAAATCGGTTCAGGTTTAGATATAGCTCCCATATATATCTTTCGTCCGATTTAGACTCATATGGCAACAGAGGCCAAAGTCTACTACCGATTTTGCACAGAGAGTAGAATTGACATTCTACCAATGCTTGGTAAATTTGATTGAAATCGATTCAGATTTAGATATAGCTCCCATATACATCTTTCGTCCGATTTGCAGTTATATGACCTCAAAAACCAGAGTTTTGCCATGACTTGCTTCAAATTTTGCACGAGAGGTACGAGTAACGGTGTCGTTTTGTATACCAAATTTTGTTAAAATCGGTTCAGATTTAGATATAGCTCCAATATATCTTTGGTCCGATTTAGACTTATATGGCCTCAAAAGCCAGAGTTTTGCCCTGAATTGCTTCAAATTTTGCACAAGGAGTATGTTTAACCCTTTCACTACCGATGTCCACTTAGAAGGACATTCGAAAAAGACACCAAATTCTATTTTCCCACGTAGTTTCGATTTATTTCTCGATGTTATTTTAAAGTAGAGGCTTTAATCTAAATAAGCTATAAATATTTTCCATATTGGTGAGCACTAAAATACACTTTTATAAACTTCTTTAACAATAAACGAAAAATGCGAAAATTTGAGACAATTTTTCTACGGTATGTTTCTAGTAAATGGACATTTGTACAAAAACTATAGATGCTACTGTTTCGGGTTCTTTTTTGTATTTTTCTCACACTGAAAGATATTGTAAGCCAAATAGCGCTCATTTTCGTAAGGTCATTTGGTCGCAATTCAAGAATCAAATTTTCTGAACAAGCTCATATAGCTCTTGAAGTAATTGAGGTAGGTTCTCAAAATGACAATTTTTGTTCTACATGCTGTTAGTACAAGTAAAAATATAAGAAAAATTAAAGCTTGTAACATAAGGTTTATTTCGGTAGTGAAAGGGTTAATAATATCGGTAAGTGTGCCAAATTTGGTTGAAATCGGTTCAGATTTAGATATAGCTCCCATATATATACCACGGGGGCCAAAGTTATACTCCCATTTACTTGAAATTTTGCAGAGATTGCAGAATTATTATTCTAACTGTGCATGTAAAATTTAGTCAAAATAGGTTCAGATTATATATAGCTCCCAGATATACGTACACCAGAGTTGGGGAAATATAGTAGACTGTTTCATATTTTAGACCCATTTTCAATGCGATTTTACCTTTAATTGACTGTATAGTTTCTACAGAGAATATATTTAATATGATATTTAAGTGTGTCAAGTTTGATCTAATTTGGTTCAGATTTAGATAAAGCCGCCATATATTCGTTTTTACGGTTTATACAAATATGGCCTAAATTCCCAGACTTTAAACAAAATTCTGGGATGATTTCCCCATATCTTAGTCATATCCTACACACGGTAATGTCAGAATTTCCACAGAACGGTTGAGTTTTAAATAACGCTCCAAGTCGCCCGACTTGACCAAATAATATATCACAACCCACACTTGATCATATATCTTGGCGAGATCTAACCAATATCCTTGTAAAATCGCCACAGATGAGTAGCAAAAATTGTAAATATTACAAAAATTGTCCTATATCTCGAATACATATGTATCGCCTGATAATTATATAGCCCTGATTTTTATATAGCCCCATATAAACCGTCCTCCCGATTTGGGGTCTTGGGCTTATAGAAATCGTAGTTTTTATCCAATTTGCCTGAAATTTGAAATCTAGAGATATTTTATGACCGTAAAGAGGTGTGCCAAAAATGGTGAGTATCGGTCCATGTTTTGGTATAGCCCCCATATAGACCGATCTCCCGATTTTACTTCTTGGGCTTAAGAAACATTTTTTATTCAATTTACCTGAAATTGGAAGTCTAGAGGTATTGTAGGACCACAAATACGTGTGCAAAAAATTGTGAGTATCGGTCATTGTTTTGGTATGGTCCCCATATAAAAAGACCTCCCGATTTGGGGTCTTGGGCTTATAGAAACCGTAGTTTTTATCCAATTTGTCTGAAATTGGAAATCTAGAGGTATTTTCGGGTCATAAAGAGGTGTGCCGAAAACGGTGAGTATCGGTCCATATTTTAGTATAGCCAACATAAGAACGATCTCCCGAGTTAACTCCTTGGGTTTCTAGAAACCGTAGTTTTTATCTGATTTGCCTGAAATTGTAAATATTTTGGTAGTTTAGGCCCACAAAATGGTGTATCGGATTAAGTTTTTATCGGTCCATTTGGTAATGCCTCCATAAAGACCGACTTCACTTCTTGAGGGTGCACTGATCATGAAAATTGCGTGAAACTCAATGTAAAATTTCCAGATTTTACTTCTCGGGTGAAAATCTACAGATTTAAGATTTCAAATCAAGTTGTTATTTTATAATTTTCTTCCACACTTACAAGAGAAGTTAATGATTCCTCTAAAACTTAAACAAAAATGGTTCTTATAAATCCAGAATCTGATATAGTCCTCATAGGTGAAATCTTTAAATTTATCTTCGGGAAGTGTCCTCAAGCCCTCCTGAAATTTCAAAGTAAACTCTTATATTTGGTTCATGGTGGTGGGTATTTAAGATTCGGCCCGGCCGAACTTACTGCTGTATATACTTGTTTTTTACTAACATTGTGTTTCATCCCTAAATTTTAATTCTAGAGATTTTGTAGAAGTACAAAAAATTTTCTCCATTAAAAGTATTGTATCTGGAAACGCAAACCTTTATATAGCTCCCAGCAAATTTGAAGTAGTTGAGATGGTAACACAAATGTTTGTCTACATAGTGGTGAAGGGTATAATATTTTCGGCCCCGCCTGACTTTAGTTACTTGTTTTGTAATAATTTTATAATAATATTTGAAATTTTTACTCAAAAGCAATTTGCACCATTTGCTGGCATAAACCTTTGAATGCAACTCGTTTTCAAATTGCTTAAACTATGAAAATTGTTGTGGCAAAAATCGGATTTAGGTACAACGTGTGGGCATGCAAAATACCAACCACGCAGATTTAAATTTGTTAATAACTCCGGTTATATGTTAATACATCTATGTGAAATCCAACTGGCAGTACACAGAAAAAATTTCCGTAGTTAAACTAACGCTAATTTTAAGTTATTTTTATTGTAAACAAATTATTTGTTAGTAGCTAAATTTTATTACTTTTTGCGAAATTTTCCACAGCCCAAAGAAATTTTCTTTTTATTAAGTATGTCTCAAATATTTTATGAACTAAACGTGAGTATAAAGTTCAATGGCCGTACACATAAGTTCAATATGAATTAAAGCAAATGGAAATTTTCGTACGATTCCCAAAAATAGTAAGAATGAACTAGTGTATGGTTAAAATGGTAATGATTTGGCGCCAATGATTTTCTTCTTTACTTTTAGTTCATATTTTCTTCTATTAGAGGGTGTAATTTCGTGAACTGTAGTTAAAAAGTACAACAGGGCATTACATTTTCCTGGTTTTACGAGGGCGGTTCGGAAACTTCTTAGCCTATCAATGAAAGAAAATAGTTAGTTTTTCAAAAATATTTTTATTTTTCAATATAATCTCCTGAAACTTCAATACACTTAGTCCAACGCTTTTCTAGCAATTCTATTCCTTGATTAAAATAGTTTTCCTCAAGGTCTTCAAAATAGTGGTTTACAACTGTAATCTTCATTTGAGGTAAAACGGTTGCCAGCAAAGAATTTTTTGTAGATTTGGGAACAAGTAAAAGTCAATGGGAGCTAAATCAGGAGAATAAGGTGGGTGGTCAAGAAACTCGTACTTTAATTCGTTGAGTTTAACCATTGTTAAAACACTCTTGTGCGCTGGTGCGTTGGTTGTCTTGATGAAAAATTATTTGTTTGTGTTGTAAGCCAGGACGTTTTTCTCGAATTTGTACATTTAATTGATCCAAAAGGTTGCAATGGTACTCTGAATTTATTGTTTTACCGTTTTGCAGATAGTCAATCAATAAAATACCTTTGAATTCCCAAAAAACCGTTGCCATAACATTACAAGCCGATTGAATTGTTTTTGCCTTCTTTGGGACACTTCCTTCAGCTTCAGTCCATTGTTTGGAATGTTCTTTTGTCTCTGGAGTACAGTGGTGGATCCATGTCTCATGAACAGTTATGAAACGACGCTTAAATTCCATTTTATTTCGCTTAAAACGATCCAAATAAGCTTGAGAAATGTTCATTCTAATGCGTTTTTGATCACTTTTTTTTCGCTTAAAACGATCCAAATAAGCTTGAGAAATGTTAATTCTAATGCGTTTTTGATCGACTGTTAACAAATGCGGCACCCATATTGCAGAAAGCGTTTTCATCTGTAGTTCTTCATGCAAAATTAAATGGACTCGATCATTTGAGATGCCCATGGTATTAGCAATTTCACGCACTTATATTCGTCGATCATTTAATACCATATCATGAACTTTGGCTACAATTTATGTTGCTGTTTTTGAATGTCCACTAGGTGGTTCATCTTCAATGCTTGTACGACCACGTTTAAATTCAGCAACCCAATTTTTTACTGTTGCATATGAAGGAGCACTTTCACCTAACACATTCACCATATCATTATGCATTTCTCGTCCCGATAAACCTTTTTTATGTAAATATTTAATGACAGCACGCATTTCTAATTTTTCCATTGTAAAAAAATTGGGGATGCGTCTCTTTTGAACACCTGTTTCTATATGAAGGAGTTGCCAGATCGAAACAAAATTTAACATGTGTTCATAACAGAGATGGAAGTTTCCAAAATATTTTTTTCTGTTTATACCGCGCTTTTTGTGCTAGACTAAGAAGCCCCCGTAACAACGCTTTAGGGAAATCTCAAAATGTGTAGCAAAATTTAGTTCAATTTTCGTAGGAGTTAGTTTATTCTTCCTATAAAACAGTTTACTTTTTTTCGGTGTAGTACACCTATATTGACTATTTTTATAAGGAAAAGGCATTCTCAAATCCAGTAAGACATAAATGGTTCTAATAAACGTGTACTGTAGAAAAACAAACTTATTTTGCCAAAAACTTTACGACGTTTTTCACGTATGGTAAAATACGTCGTAAATGTATGTCAAATACCTTACAGTTTACGACAGACCATCTCTTTTAATTGAATTAAAAGAACTTCCAGGGTAGTTAAAATAAAGACCATCATTGGGAGTACATCTTCTGGAAGTGCTTTTAAAGTTGTGCCTTTGGAAGAACTTCCAAATTTTTTTGCTGGGTAGTTAAATTAAAAACGATTTCATTAAACCAAAAATGTTTTTCTTTACTGTAAGGAAACTTGTCCTTTGTTCAACGATGTTCGACTTTAACGGAGGGATTCGTGTCCTAAATTTAATGAAACAAATTTTTGGAGCAAATATTATAAACTTTCTTTTAAATAGAATTTAAATTATCGTAAGGAATTTTGTTCTTAATATTGTGAAAATTGGGTGCTCTAATAGTTAGGTTGCAAAATCGTTCATACTAGGTAAAATTTTTTGTGTCACTTGCGAGTAATTAACAAAAAAAAAATATTGTACTGATGACCACTAGTTAAAAATTGTATGTGGTATGAGGTTATGTACACGTGAAGATTCGCAGGCATATCCCATCAAATACAGCGTCGTCAAGAACTCTGAATAAAAATATAATCACAAAGATTTCTTACGAATGCGAGCTTTGCTTAACATAGAAGATGTATTTCTCTTCCTTATAGTTAGGAAATTCTACTTAAAAATGTGTACCTTTACATAAAAGAAAATCTTATACAACCATGTTCAATTTGTGCTTAATTTTTGATTGGAAATATATATTCTATATAATTGAAATAGCCCTTAACCCTTAAATGCGCACTGTCTCTTTTAAAATACAACCAGAAAAAATTTAACGTTTTAAAATTCTATGAAATCAATTTTGTGGCATTTAATACATAATAACGCTATTTCTGAAAATATGTTTTCGGGAAAATTTGTTGTACTGCTGAGTAATCTCAAATTTTGACCAAAAACTCAAAACACTATAAATTAGAAGTTAAATAATATTTAATGTTGGTAAAAAAACTGTGTAGTGTAAAAAGATATTTATTCTCTATTTGCTACTAGAAAGAAACAACCACTATTTTTTTCAAAAAAAAAAAAAAAACACATACAATTTTTTTTGTGGTATGCAAATGTTCCTTTTTACCATTTTTCATATTATATATTTTTTCGGAGAAATCGGTGATCTTGCGCATTTAAGGGTTAAATTGGATGATTTTTCTTAAGTTGTTTATATGAAGTCGAATTTGAAATTTTAATTTGCGGTTAACACGTTTATGAAGGATTTTGAAATTATATTAAAAATGCAAACAGAACAAGTATATACGACCAAAAGTTCGGCCAGATCGAGTCTTATATACCAACTACAATAGACTGCGTACACCGAGAAAAAAGTGAACTGTATTATAGGAAGAATGAACTATCACGCACGAAAATTTAACTAAATTTTATTCCACATTTTGAGATTTCCACAAAGCGTTGTTAAAACCAGGAAATTTTAATGCCCTATTGTACTTTTTAACTGCAGTTCACGAAATTACATCATCTCATAGAAGAAAAAATCAATTAAAAGTAAAAAAGAAAATCATTGGGGCCAAATCATAACCATTTTAACCATACAGTAGTTCATTCTTACTACACGCAAAGAAATAATTCTTTCCTCCCAAACGAAATTTTACACAAACAAAGTTCGTTTCTTATTTGCTTTTCGCTGTAAGGAAGTGTATTTGGAAGAAAAGTATATACTTTTTGTGATAAACATTTATTCTTTTCCAGGATGTAACAACAATTTCATATAGACTAACTAAAAAAATTTTTTCTTGCTAATTGCATTTTCCCTCACATCTTTCTCACATCCACGAGTTTTTTTTAGTTCTTAACACCTTTTCCTGTAATACCAACAATGTAGAAGAAATTACACTAACCATCGAGCTATATACCTGTTATGGTCATCAATAGATAATTATCCATATAAGTTATATTTATATAGCATAGCTTGCGGCGCCCAAAAACCGAATAAAAAAAGTTTATTTAACAGAAACAAACCTTTAGTTTGGCACCGTGGAGCAGTGGTTGCTACGTCTGACTCTCATGCCAAGGGTCGTGGGTTCGATCCCTGCTTCGACCGAAGTTTTTTTTTTTTTTACATACATTCTACATATGTTCGAAAGATTCCGAAAAAAATGTTCAACATTACCTTGTATTATATTAAATTTTGAACTGTAAAATGTGTTTTATTAAAGACCAAAAGTCAGAAAAGAACAGTGTTTGATATAAACGAAATGGACTCTGTTGTTGTTTCAAAAATAACTTTTTTTATTGAAAAAATAAAAACTTTGTAACAAACGAATTTTTTTGGTGATAAAAGTTTAAAAATTTCGAAGCAATTCAAAAAACTCTAACAAAAGAAAAACGTTTTCGGTACACGTTTTCCAAACGTTTTTTTTCTTTGCGTGTATTTTTGGGAATCGTACGAAAATTTTCATTTGCTTTAGTTCATATTGAACTTATGTGTACGGTCATTGAACTTTATACTCACGTTTAGTTCATAAGCTGTGGAAAATTACGATAAAAGTAATAAAATTTTTTGTGTACAAAGTTCTAATGCACTGATAAAAATATTGTCGCTTTTTTTTGGTGCAAAAACTGTCATCCTTTATGAATTACTTGGGTTGTGTTAACAATTGCCGATGGCAAGGTTCTTAACTGTTTTACATTGTCTTCTAATTTTTAGCCCATATAGAGTGTATGTTAGATAAAAACAAGTATATACGGCCGTAAGATCGGCCAGGCCGAACCTTATGTACCCTCCACCATGGATTGCGTAGAAGCTTCTACGAAAGACTGCACTGAAAAAAAGCATGCCCGGTTCCAAAGATTTTGTCTTTTATAATTTTGGTATTGATTCCGAGCCAAAGAAGCGGAGAATACAAGTAAGGATACTTTTAAGACACATTTCTCTTTTAAATTTGGGTTTTTTTGTACTTGATTCAAGGAAGCCAATTTTAATTATTTGTTTGTTTATATGCTATCAAAGTCCTTTAAAATGAGTTAACGACAATTTTGTATTCCAAATTCACACTCGACTTCCAGTAGAATGTATGCCATGTTTCAAGTAAAAACGTCTTTAAAATAAAGTGTTGAAAAACATGTCTTATTTTTGAATGATTTTTTGCTTTATAGTCAAGATGCAGAAAGGCAACAAATTTAAAGACAATTTCATTAATTTAAAGAATTTTTCTGAATTATTAAAGTCAAGTTGACCTTACCCCAAAAAATTGTTCTTTCATGTTATGATACCTATTTTTAAGTCAAATCAGTTAATTATAAGTTTATCAACTTTTGAACAAGGAAAAAAACTTTATATTAGAGAAATGCGTCTTCTATGCCAAGCAAAATTTGCATTCGTATTTTAAGGACATTAAATCTTTGGCCTCACGACAATATTTTTTTCAGTGTGTCATCCACAATCGAATTACTTGGATTGTGGTAATTCTTACCGATGGCATGCTATCTTAATTCTTCTTGACATTGTCTTCTAAATTGTAAGTTAGTCCATACGTTATATATATTAGACAAAACAAGTATATAAGGCCGTAAGTTCGGCCAGGCCGAAGCTTATGTACCCTCCACCATGGATTGCGTAGAAACTTCTTCTAAACACTGCCATCCACAATCGAATTACTTGGGTTGCGGTAACGCTTGTCGATGGCAAGGTATCTTGAAACCTCCTCGTCCATACGTTGTATAACATATATTAAATTATTTTTAAGGCGCCAATATTAAATGCTTGACAAAACTTTCTATAGAAATAAAGTTTTGACAAAATTTTCTATAGAAATCAAAATTTTAACAAAATTTTCTATAAAAATAAAATTTTAACAAAATTTTCTATAGAAATAAAATTTTGACAAAATTTTGTATAGAAATAAAATTTTGGCAAAATTTTCTATAGAAATAAAATTTTGGAAAAATTTTCTATAGAAATAAAATTTTCCATTCTTTTTATTTTGTTATTGTTGGTTTTGTTCTTTAAGCATTGTTGTTGTTTTTATTGCAGCTTGAAACCATACATTGACTCAACTACAAGTGTAGCTTAACCAACAGAGGAAAAGAAGAATTTTCGTAGATTATTTTTGGCTCGAGTGGCAACCATGATTATGAACCGATATGGACCAATTTTTGCATGATTGAGGATCGGCTATATATAACTATATACCGACATGGACCAATTTTGGAATGGTTGTTAGCGGCCATATACTAACACCACGTTCCAATTTGAACCGGATCGGATGAATTTTGCTCCTCCAAGAGGTTCCGGAGGTCATATGTGGAGAACGTTTTATATGGAGGCTATATATAATTATGGACCGATATGGACCAATGCCGGCACGGTTGTTAGAGACCATATACTAACACCATGTTCCAAATTTCAACCGGATCGGATGAAATTTGCTTCTCTTAGAGACACCGCAAGCCAAATCTGGGGATCGGTTTATATGGGGGCTATATATAATTATGAACCTATGTGGACCAATTTTTGCATGGATGTTAGAGACCGTATACAAATACCACGTTTGAACCGGATCGGATAAATTTTGCTCCTCCAAGAGGCTCCGGAGGTCAAATCTGGAGAACGGTTTATATGGGGGCTATATATAATTATGGACCAATATGGACCAATTCTGGCACGGTTGTTAGAGACCATATACTAACACCATGTTCCAAATTTCAACCGTATCGGATGAAATTTGCTTCTCTTAGAGGCTCCGCAAGCCAAATTTGGGGATCGGTTTATATAGGGGCTATATGAAATTTGTTTTTCTTTGAGCCTTCGCAAGCCAAATCTGGCGATATAGGGGCTATATATAATTATGGACCGATGTCGACCAATTTTTGCATGGTTGTTAGAGACCATATACTAACACCATGTACAAAATTTCAGCCGGATCGGATGAAATATGCTTCTCTTAGAGGCTCCGCACGTCAAATCTGAGGGTGAGGGGCTATACGTAAAAGTGGACCGATATGGCCCATTTGCAATACCATCTGACCTACATCAATAACAATTACTTGTGCCAAGTTTCAAGTTGGTAGCTTGTTTCGTTCGGAAGTTGGCGTGATTTCAACAGACGGACGGACATGCTCAGATCGACTCAGAATTTCACCACGACCCAGAATATGGTGTCTTAGAGGAATATTTCGATGTGTTACAAACGGAGTGACAAAGTTATTATACCCCCCTCCTATGGTGGAGGGTATAAAAAGTATATACATGGACGAAAAAGACTGTTTTCGTATGTTACGGTTTAAAAACTATATGTTTGCAACTCAATTTTTAGCACATCATTTTTAAGTGTAAGTATAACATATAGTGTTCATAAACTAGCATAACAAGCTTGCAACATATATCGCGACCTTAGAATGACAAGGTTCTAAGTGTACACTAAATCTCTATTCTCTTAGAACCTTGTCATTCTAAGGTCGCGATATGTAACATAACATTTTTGAAAGTGCCTATAAACATATATGTGTTTGGAAATAAAGACCGAGAGAGTATTCTGCAAATAGAGAAATGGACATAACATATTGGCGCCTTAAAAATATATACGAGTACACACAAAGAAAATTTCATTAAAAGTGGTTTCTACCAGTGTATGCCTAAGGTGAAACATAATATGTTTGAACAATACAAACAATATTTAGTTTGGACTTGAAAATATATATACTTGAAGCAGAATGTGTTTGGGAGTATATGTTAGGGTATACGGCCAAAAGTTCGCCCAAGCCGTATCGTATCCATGTTTGAGGGTACAACATGAATTGCGCACAAAGTTCTACTAAGAGACTATCATCAATTTACTTGGGTCTTGGTACCAGCATGGAATAGTTTTATTTCTTAACATTGTCTTCCAAATGATAGAAACGGGTGAATTATTTATATTGAGGAATCTATAAATAATTATGAAGGGACGTGAAACAATTTTCGCATGGTTATTAGAGGTTCGGACGATATTTGCTCCTCCCAGAGACTCAGGTTGTTACATACGAGTATCGGCTTTTATGGGTGCTATACATAATTATGAACTGATATAAGCCAATTTTCTCATGATTATTAAGGAGCACATACTGCCATCACTTACCAAATTTAAAAGGAATCGGATTATATGTTTCATCCCTCGACTGTTTGGTAATTTTTTCAATAGTTCAAAAGCTGTAGTCGAAAAAACAGAAAAAAATCGGCGATAAAAGTGGTAGTTTTTTCGGCATTTTGCCATTTTGAGCTTGAAGATGAAAATTTCCCGATTTAATATATTCAGCATATTTGTTGGCCGAGTCCAGGGTTACAACTTTGATGAATTCCTCAATAATGAATACACAGCATTTTTCAAGCTGTTGCAAAAAAGGCTAAAAATTGAATTTGACAACAAAACTTTAGAGGCTCATAAAATACGAACGGCAACCAATCTAGCAAAATCCATAAATAACTTTTCTCCTCTCATCGAGTACTTTCGGCTGGGATAAGTGATTTCATGTTTGGAGTCAAAAAGTTTAATTTTGCATCACAGTGTAATTATTGGCCGATACCGACCAAGTTTTGCGTGATAGATAAAAGGCATATACTAACATCACGTACGAAGTCTCAATCGAATCGGATGAAATTTGCTCTTCCAGGAGGCTCCAGAAGTCAAATGTGGTGAAGCTAGGGGTGCCAGGAGGGCTAGTCCACCTCCAGAAAAATTTTAGCCCCCACCATTCGAACAGTACTACTATTTACACGCAAAAAATAATTCTTATCTCTTTCGATATAGTTTGAAATTCCAAAGATTTGGTAATTTTTTCGTGCCAGTAACGAAATTGTTACTTACACGTATTACACATTTTTTTCATACCAGTCAGTTCAACTTCATACAACTTAATGATATTTTTTCTTAAATGGTAGTAAATCTGACCATGATTTGGTCAGACTGGTAGTTTGAAATTCCAAAGATTTGGTAATTTTTTCGTGCCAGTAACGAAATTGTTACTTACACGTATTACACATTTTTTTCATACCAGTCAGTTCAACTTCATACAACTTAATGATATTTTTTTTTAAATGGTAGTAAATCTGACCATGATTTGGTCAGACTGGTAGTTTGAAATTCCAAAGATTTGGTAATTTTTTCGTGCCAGTAACGAAATTGTTACTTACACGTATTACACATTTTTTTCATACCAGTCAGTTCAACTTTATACAACTTAATGATATTTTTTCTTAAATGGTAGTAAATCTGACCATGATTTGGTCAGATTTACTATGGTGCACGAAATTTTTAACAATTTTAAACAAATTTTCTAAGATTAAGTAAAATCATTAACTTGGTGTAAGTATCGGGAATACTTTCAGTTAGCTTCGTTTTTTTTTAATCTTAGTTCGAATGAGTTTAATATTATTCTAATGCGTACAACAATTGTATTAAGAACAAAGCAGATTTCTATACTAACAACAAGTTCACTTACCCACACAAAAGTTTCCCTAAAATTGGTAGAAATGTCCTCTGCAGTAATAAACAATGAACTCGCTTGAAGTAAAAATTGTTATTAAAATCTAGTTAATGATTTTACTTAACCGTAGAAAATTTATTTTAAATTGGTAGGAACTTCGTGCACCATAGCAAAAAAAAAAAAAAAAAATGAACTTACTGAGGGTAAAACTGTCTTAAGGGTCAAATCACGGTCATTTTTATTACCATTTAAGAAAAAATATCATTAAGTTTTATAAAATTGAACTGGCTGGTATCAAACAATTGTGCAATACGTGCGAGTAAAAATTTCGTTACTGGCACGAAAAAATTACCAAATCTTTGTAATTTTAAACTATATCGGAGTACATGTAATTTCAAACTATATCGGAGTACACCTCTTAGAGTAAAATTTTTAACTAAATTTAAAAATATTAAATTATTACGAGATTTTCATAAAATTTTTGAAATTTGAACTATCGGGGTAGAAATGCGCTTAACTAAATTGAAATTCAAAATTTGCCATAAATTACAAGCTACTTTTTTTCAGTGTTGTTACAATTTTGCGAATAAAAAAAAACAAATATATATGGTCGTAAGTTCGGCCATGCCGAATCTTATGTACCCTCCAGGATAGCCTAGCAACCTCTACGAAAGACTGTCATCCACAATAGAATTACTTGGGTTGTGGTATCTTAACTCGTTTTCTAAATTGTGAGTTAGTCCATACGTGGTATATATTAGACAAAAAAGGTATGTGTAGGTAAGTCTACAAATAATTACGAATCGATATGGACTTTTGCACGGTACGTAGGGAGCCAGAATTGAAATATGGGGGATATATACAATTATGAACTTGATATGGACCAATTTTTGTGTGATTGGGGATTGATTTATCTGAGGGCTATATATAACTATAGACCGATATGGACCTAGTTGGGCATGGTTTCTAACAGCCATATAATAGCACAATGTACCAAATTTCAACTGACTCGGATGAAATTTGCTCCCCCAAGAGGCAAAATCCCAAATCTCGAGATCGGTTTATATGGGGGCTATATATGATTATGGACTGATATGGTCCACTTTTTGTTAAATATCATATACTACCAATAAAGGGTGATACGGTCAAAATTTGGTCAAGGGAAAACGCGTGTAAATCGGTGAAATCGTTTATTTAAAAAATCAAAATAAATTTCTTTTTCAAGTTCAATTAGTATAAAATTCAGGAAAATATTCAGTTAGGCTTTCGCTTTTCCAAATCCGAATTGCCGGGCCTCACGCTTGACACCTGCCATCAGATTTTGTACAGCCACCTTGTCCACCTTCTTCGCCGCAGAAAGCCAGTTTGCCTTGAACTGCTGCTCGTCATTAGCAGTTTTTTTGGTCTTCTTTAGGTTCCGCTTGACAATAGCCCAGTATTTCTCAATTGGGCGGAGCTCTGGCGTGTTGGGAGGGTTCTTGTCCTTGGGAACCACCTGCACGTTGTTGCCGGCGTACCACTCCATGGCCCTTTTAACCTAATGGCTAGATGCCAAATCCGGCCAAAACAGTACGGAACAACCGTGTTTCTTCAGGAAAGGCAGCAGACGTTTATTCAAACACTCTTTCACGTCAATTTCTTGGTTCAGTCCCGGAAGCTATGAAAATGCTGCTTTCCAGGCCACAGGTACAGATGGCTTGCCAAACCAGATATTTCTTTGCGAACTTTGACAGTTTTATGTGCTTGAAAATATCTGCTACCTGTCCCCTTCCTTTTGCCGTATAAAACTCCTGTCCCGGAAGCTGCTTGTAGTCGGGTTTCGTCGTCCATTACCACGCAGTCAAACTTTGTCAGCATCGTCGTGTACAGCCTCCGGGATCGCGCTTTGGCCGTCGTATTTTGTTTATCATCGCGATTTGGAGTCACTACCTTCTTGTAAGTCGATAGTCCGGCTCGTTTTTTGGCTCGATGCACGGTTGTAGACGATACACCCAGCTTATTTGCGGCATCTCGGAGAGAGAGGTTAGGGTTTCGCTTGAAACTACCGGCAACTCTCTTTGTCGTCTCAGCGGCTTCCGGTTTTCGATTTCCTCCCGATCCAGACTTCCTGGCTGTCGACAAACGTTCCCCAAACACTTTAATTACTTTTGTAACGGTTAATTTGGCAACTTTTACCGATTTTGCCAGCTTTGCGTGCGAGTAGCTCGGATTTTCGCGGAGCGCGAGCAAAATTTTGATACGCTGCTCTTCTTGCTTGGACGGCATTTTGACAACTGAATAGTGAATTACAAAATCAAAATAAGAGCAACATTATACACACACACCTTCAAAATGAGGGGTGTTCAGGTTTTTTAAATGCAAAATTGAAAGAAATACGTCAAGTTTATATTGACCAAATTTTGACCGTATCACCCTTTACGTACCAAATTTCAACCAGATCGGATGAATTTTGCTTCTCCAAAAGGCACTGGAGGTCAAATCTGGTGATCGGTTTATATGGGGGTTATATATAATTATAGACTGATATGAACCAATTCCTCCATTGGATACCATATACTAACATCACGTACCAAATTTAAACCGAATCGGATGAATTTTGCTCTTCCAAGGGGCTCCGGAGGTCAAATCTGGGGATCGGTTAATATGGGGGCTATATATAATTATGGACCGATTTCGACCAATTTTTGCATGGATGTTTGGGGCCATATATTAACACCACGTACCAAATATCAACTGAATCAGATGAATTTTGGTCTTCCAAGAGGCTCCGGAGTTCAAATCTGGTGATCGGTTTATATGAGGCTATATATAATTATGCACCGATGTGGACCAATTTTTGCATGGTTGTTAAAGACCATATGCTAATCGGATGAATTTTGCTCTTCCAAGGGGCTCCGGAGGTCAAATCTGGGGATCGGTTAATATGGGGGCTATATATAATTATGGACCGATTTCGACCAATTTTTGCATGGATGTTTGAGGCCATATATTAACACCACGTACCAAATATCAACTGAATCAGATGAATTTTGGTCTTCCAAGAGGCTCCGGAGTTCAAATCTGGTGATCGGTTTATATGAGGCTATATATAATTATGCACCGATGTGGACCAATTTTTGCATGGTTGTTAGAGACCATATAGTAACACCATGTACCAAATTTCAACCGGATCGGATGAAATTTTCTTCTCTTAGCGGCTCCGCAAGCCAAATCTTTGGATTGGTTTATATGGGGGCTATTAATAATTATGGACCGATGTGGACCAATTTTTGCATGGTTGTTAAAGACCATATGCTAATACCATGTACCAAATGTCCGCCGGATCGGATGAAATTTGCTTCTCTTAGAGGCTCCAAAAGCCAAATCGGGGGATCGGTTTATATGGGGGCTATATATAATTATGGACCGATGTGGACCAATTTTTGTATGGTTGTTAGAGACAATATATTAATGTACCAAATCTCAGCCGGATCGGATAAAATTTGCTTCTCTTAGAGGGCCTGCAAGCCAATTTGGGGTTCCGTTTATATGGGGGACCGATATGACCCATTTGCAATACCATCTGACCTACATCAATAACAACTACTTGTGCCAAGTTTCAAGTCGATATCTTGTTTTGTTCGGAAGTTAGCGTGATTTCAACAAACGGATGGTCGGACGAAAGGACGGACGGACATGCTCAGATCGACTCAGAATTTTACCACGACCCAGAATATATATACTTTATGGGGTCTTAGAGCAATATTTCGATGTGTTACAAACGGAATGACAACGTTGATATACCCCCATCCTATGGTGGAGGGTATAGCAAAAATGAATTGTGGGGCCCACATCTCTCAAACTGTAAAAAATAATCGGACACGCTCGCGAACTTTTGTGGAGGTTTTTACAAGAAATCGGTTCATAATTTGACAAAAATTATGTTGATATCTTTATCCGTTCAATTACTTCCAAACAAAAGAGATTTGGAACCACAGTGGGGTGGAGGGCATAAAAAATGTGTATTGTTATACTGGTGCTTAAAAAAATATTTTGTTTTAGTTTATTTCTACGTTTTTAATCAATATTTTACTCCCAGCCCAATGTCATTTTCTTCAATTTCAATGACTATTCAAATAGTTTAGTGCTAACTAAAGCAAGAGAAATTTTTTGCACAATTGTCAACAATGTTTAGAATGAAGTACAACGCATTATGGACATTTCACAATGTGGTATACAATATAGTTCCATTTTTGCACGAGGTGGTTAATTTTTTTCCAACAGTTTACTTTTCTTTCAGTGCATAGGTATATTGTAAACAGTAATGGTTCGCACATATAAACCAAAGACTACTCGAAACCTTATGAGTGACCAAAAGATTCAAGATGCTATAAAAGATGTCCTCTCTGGAGATTGCAATGTAAGTAAAGCTGCTAAACTGCATTCCATAAAACGTACAACATTGAGGGATCGTTTAAGGAAAATTACGAAGTTAGGAAATAATGAATTTGGGGAAACAAAACATTTATCTGAAATTGTTGGAAAATATTCATCTAAATACACTTCGAATCAAGTGTTCACAAACGACGAGGAGAGAGATCTATGTGAATACTTGAATAAATCTTGTGGACTTCAGTATGGTTTGTCCAAGACCACTGTTCAACATTTCGTCTACGAATATGCTAAAGAATATAATATCAAAATGCCTTCGTTTTGGATGGAAAAGCATAAAGCTGGTATAGACTGGTTGCAAGGATTTATGAAAAGAAATCAAGAGTTTCTACACCCAAACGAGGACAATACCACTGAGTGGTTTTTCAAAAGTCTGCAGAATTTGTTGGATAAACAAAAAACTTCACCAACTAATATTTACTGTTTAGATGAAATGGTAAAGTATTTTGTATAAACTTAATGACTAACATTAAAGAATAATTGAATTTGTTTTTTTTATTCTATAGGCAATTCCAACAAAATTGGAAGAAGGAACTTGGCCGACAAAATCTTTTAATAAACAAGTTTTGATTGTAAAGATGGTGGTTATATCAAATGCTGTGGGTGTCACTCTACCACCAGCTTACATATTTCCTCGAATCCGCCTGAAAAAGCAAGCAATGTATGGTGGTCCAATTGGATGTTTGGGAATATCAAGTAAAAAATCTCAGATGACTATTGAAGGATTATTGCGTTTATTAGAGCATATAAGAATGAACACTAACTTCTCAAAGTATAATCCTATAATTTTAATTATGGACTTTCATATTTGTGTCTCTAGTTTTGCTGTTGTAAAATTTTGCCAAGAAAATGGAGTACATCTAATAACTTTTCCATCTCATATGCCAGACCAACTTAAACCACTGAAAATAGTACCCTTCAAAAAGTTTGAAGAATATTTATTAATATCCTTTAAAGATTTTTTGGCACACAATTCTCGTATTACAATCTATGACATACCAATGTTATCCAATATTCCTTTTATCAAATCTTTTCATATGGAGGATATACGCAATGGATTTAAACAATCTGGAATATATCCATGTATTCTACAAAATAGTTGTGAATCATACGATGGAGGCAAATTTTCGGGATTATTTACAGCAGCGAAATCTGATCTTCATTTCCAGACCGAATATATGAAGGGTCAATATGACTATACAGGTTTTAAACAAAGAGCTATAGAAAGCGATTGTTTCGAGATCAGCTTACCAAATAAATATTTGAAAGAACCTGAGGTAATAGGATCCTCAGGAAAAGGAAATACTAAATATCAAATACAACCCGTCTCAGTCAAGGATATAATATCGGAACAATGTGATATAAATCTACCCTTTTCAAATGACAACAGTTGGTTTACACAATATTTGCCGGAATTAGATGAAATGATATTATCGGAAGAAAAAGATACTGTCTCTCCAGATCGAAATTTACAAGATTCTTTTGAGTATTTAAGTTCCGAAGGAATTGCTCCGAATAAAACTCTAAACTGGGATCATGGAGAGGATCCATCAAAATTTTTAAGTTTTAAAAGACTTTTTGAAAATAAATCTTTACCAACAGACCATGGGCAGATTAATTCTGTAACCAATTGCCTAGATGACATTTGCGGAATAAAATCATCAGATGAAAATGGGAGTAATGATAATGTCTCTTTGGATATTAGTGTGGATCAACTTTTTCCAATATCTCCTCCATACAAATTGTCACATATAAATAATATATCACCGCACAATAATCTGCAACTTTTTGCGAACACAAACTCAAAGAGTAAAGGAAACTTTATATATGTTCGTTATAAAGGCAAAGTAGTTCTATGTTGGCGAAATGATCCATTGCATACAGCAAATTAAGTGGTTTCATAATATATCCCAATATCAATTAATAATATGAACGTATATTTAAATTACAAAAGTAGAAAAAATTAATGAAAGTGTCTTTAAAATATGGTGTCAATTTACTTAACGATTTGCAAAAAAAAAAATTCAATCAAATAAGCATGCCTATTAAATAATAACTAAAACATTTATTGAAAAGCGCAACACATAAAAAACAGTTCGTTTTATTGGTAAAAAGTCATTCACAACCTAATTACTTGAATTGTGGTAAGTGTTACCGATGGCAAAATCTCTTAAAAATTCTAAGCAATTTTTGGACCGTTATCGACAATTATTTGAATGGTTATTAAAGGTTATATACTGCAATCACATACCAAATTTCATACTACACTGAAAGAAAAAAGATTTTGGTATGATTTTGGTATTGATTCATTGTAAAACAGTGAACCTACCAGTAAGAATTGGTTAGTTTTATAAAATTTAGATCATTTTTAGAAAATTTTCACTAAACAGTATTACAAACGCTGATATCACTAAAATAAGTAAATATTTTTCGACAAATTCAAGAACATTTATTAGTTTTTTCTTGTTTTTACTTCATGTGCCATCATAGTTCATTAAAATCATGTTAGCAACAACTTAAATTTCGACTACAAATAGAAGTTATGGTTTGTTCCAAGTAAAAAAGTCTTTAAAATAAAGTGTTGAAAAAATCTCCCTTTTGAATACCTTTCACCACTACTGTGGTACGGGGTATAATAAGTTTGTGCATTTGTATGTAACGCCCGGAAGGAACAGTCAAAGACCAATCTTTAAGTATATCGTTCGACTTAGAATTAAATTCTCAGTCGATTTAGCGATGTCCATCTGTTTGTTGATGTATTTGTGTGTGCAAAGTGCAGCTCGCAGTTTTAGTCGGATCGTCCTCAAATTGGGGACAGGGTCGTTTATCGGCTCATAGACGATCCATATTGATTTTGAAAAAAATCGGTTCAGATTTAGATATAGCTGTCATATATATTTATAACCGATCTGGTCATAAATGACGTATTTATCAATCGATCTTCTTCAAGTTTCAGATATTCAAATGTTTTGTGAGTTTTGTAAATCTTGCAAAATATCAGACAAATCGGTTCAGATTTAGATATAGCTCCCATATACATCTTTCGGCCGATATGTATGTATATGACCCCAGAAGTTATAGTTTACTTTGTCCTCATTACAATATTCAGTGTACATTGCACGAAAGTGGCTCTGCGGTATTTTGGAATCGCAGTCTTCAGATGATAAAAACATTACTCTCCAAAATATCCAAAGCACAAAAGTCCAACGGATTGAGACCTGGAGATTTCGGTGCCAATTGTGTGGTAGAAATAAAGCAAGAAACCTTCTTTTTTAAGTGATTCTTGATTGCCGCGTGCTCAGTGTGATTGTGCATAATCGTAGAGGTGCTCAGAAACCCTACCCCAAAATTTCAAAACCTAATAAATTCTGGTGTTTTGTTTCGTCTCCTGTTTGGACGCGATGCAACACTGTCAGTAAAGGGTGATACGGTCAAAATTTGGTCAAGGGAAAACGCGTGTAAATCGGTGAAATCGTTTATTAAAAAAATCAAATTAAATTTATTTTTCAAGTTCAATTAGTACAAAATTCAGGAAAAATATTCAGTTAGGCTTTCGCTTTTCCAAATCCGAATTGCCGGGCCTCACTCTTGACACCTGCCATTTTGTACAGCCACCTTGTCCACCTTCTTCGCCGCAGAAAGCCAGTTTGCCTTGAACTGCTGCTCGTCCTTAGGAGTTTTTTGGTCTTCTTTAGGTTCCGCTTGACAATAGCCCAGTATTTCTCAATTGGGCGGAGCTCTGGCGTGTTGGGAGGGTTCTTGTCCTTGGGAACCACCTGCACGTTGTTGGCGGCGTACCACTCCATGGCCTTTTTACCGTAATGGCAAGATGCCAAATCCGGCCAAAACAGTACGGAACAACCGTGTTTCTTCAGAAAAGGCAGCAGACATTTATTCAAACACTCTTTCACGTAAATTTCTTGGTTGACAGTCCCGGAAGCTATGAGAATGCTGTTTTTCAAGCCACAGGTACAGATGGCTTGCCAAACCAGATATTTCGTTGAGAACTTTGACAGTTTTATGTGCTTGAAAATATCTGCTACCTTTCCCCTTCCTTTTGCCGTATAAAACTCCTGTCCCGGAAGCTGCTTGTAATCGGCTTTGACGTGGTCGTCCATTACCACGTAGTCAAACTTCGTCAGCATCGTCGTGTACAGCCTCCGGGATCGCGCTTTGGCCGTCGTATTTTGTTTATCATGGCGATTTGGAGTCACTACCTTCTTGTAAGTCGATAGTCCGGCTCGTTTTTGGCTCGATGCACGGTTGTAGACGGTACACCCAGGTTATTTGCGGCATCTCGGAGAGAGAGGTTAAGGTTTCGCTTGAAACTACCGGCAACTCTCTTTGTCGTCTCAGCGGCTTCCGGTTTTCGATTTCCCCCCGATCCAGACTTCCTGGCTGTCGACAAACGTTCCCCAAACACTTTAATTACATTTGTAACGGTTGGTTGGCAACTTTTAGCGATTTTGCCAGCTTTTTGTGCGAGTAGCTCGGATTTTCGCGATGCGCGAGCAAAATTTTGATACGCTGCTCTTCTTGCTTGGACGGCATTTTGACAACTGAAGAGTGAATTCCAAAATCAAAATAAGAGCAACATTCTACACACATACACCTTCAAAATGAGGGGTGTTCAGGTTTTTTAAATGCAAAATTGGAAGAAATACGTCAAGTTTATATTGACCAAATTTTGACCGTATCACCCTTTATCACGGTAACGGACAATGTTACGGGAAACAAAAATATTATGATAATAATCAAGTTGATACCACAATTGGTTAATGAAATATTGTGGATCATTCTGTGTTAAGCATGTTTGTACTGCCTTCATTTCGTATAATATTAATCACCTTGTGATGTGGAAATAAACACCCTGTTAAGTGGAACCTATTATTTGAAATTAACGGCATTTTAGCTTATTTAGAAAACGTAATATTACTACTAATATTTTTGGAACGGACGGTCTTCCATGATTTTCATCGATTGAATTATTCAAAATCGATGAGTGTTTGTGTCTCCAGATTTGACCTCCGGAGCTTCTTGGAGGAGTTGTTATATGCCCTTTAACCGCTATACCCATATTGGTTCATTATTATATATAGCCCCGATATAAACCGATAAACCGATCACCAGAGCCTCTTGGGGGAGCAAATTCCATCCGATTTGCTACGAGGGCAGTTCGGAAACTTCTTGTTTGTTTCGATCTGACAACTCCTTCATATAGAAACAGGTAACGCATCCGCTTTTTTTTTTACAATGGAAAAATTAGAAATGCGTGCTGTCATTAAATATTTACATAAAAAGGTTTATCGAGACAAGAAATTCATAATGATATGGTGAATGTGTTAGGCGAAAGTGCTCCTTCATATGCAACAGTAAAAAATTGGGATGCTGAATTTAAACATGGTCATACAAGCATTGAAGGAGAACCACCTAGTGGACGTCCAAAAACAGCAACAACAACATAAATTGTAGGCAAAGTGCATGATATGGTATTAAATGATCGACGAATAAAAGCGTGAAATTAATAATATAATGGGCATCTCAAATGATCGAGTCCATTTAATTTTGCGTGAAGAACTACAGATGAAAAAGCTTTCTGCAAGATGGGTGCCGCATTTGTTAACAGTCGATAAAAAACGCATAAGAATGAACATTTCTCAAGCTTGTTTGGATCGTTTTAAGCGAAATAAAATGGATTTAAAGCGTCGTTTCATAACAGTTGATGAGACATTGATCCACCACTATAGTCCAGAGGAAAAAGAACAATCCAAACAATGGACTGAAGCTGGAGGAAGTGTGCCAAAGAAGGCAAACACAATTCAATCGGCTGGTAAGGTTATGGCAACGGGTTTTTTTTTTTGGGACTTCAAAGGTATTTTATTGATTGACTATCTGCAAAGTGTAAAACAATAAATTCAGAGTACTATTGCAACCTTTTGGATCAATTAAATGTAAAAATTCGAGAAAAACGCACCAGCGCACGAGAGTGTTTTAACAATGGCTAAAATCAACGAATTAAAGTACGAGTTGCTTGACCACCCACCTTATTCTCCTGATTTAGCTCCCAGTGATTTTTACTTGTTCCCAAATCTAAAAAAATTCCTATCTGACAAGCGTCAGATGGTTTACAACTGTAATTGCAAATCAAGATGCAATTACAGTTGTAAACCACTATTTTGAAGACCTTAAGGAAAACTATTTTAAGCAAGTGATAGAATTTCTAGAAAAGCGTTGGACTAAGTGTATTGGAGTTTCAGGAGATTATATTGAAAAATAAAAATGTTTTTGAAAAACTAAATATTTTCTTTCATTGATAGGCTAAGAAGTTTCCGAACCGCCCTCGTATGTAATGTAAGTATATACTTCCCAGCAACCTTGCAAAAATTGGTCCATAACGATGAATGAAGTCGACCCATTTTTGCCAGAGGCGACTGATACTAAATTTTTGCCTCCGGAGCTGGCCGCGGCTATATTTGGGTCGATATATTCGGCGGCGGTGTCGACTGGCAAAAAAGGATGACGGTTTTATTCTGTGGTCCATAAATATATAGCCCCCATATAAATCGATATTCAGATTTGACCTCCGTAGCCTGTTGGAGGAGAGAATTTAATCCGACTCGGTACGCGATATTGGTATATACTAGAGGTGTGCACGTGACGCGAAATTGTCGTGACTCACGAAAATTTTCGTGATTCGTGCGTAAGTCACGCTCATAACAACAGCGTGAGTGTGGGTGAGCGTGATTAACAAACCCAAAATGTCGAGCGTGGTCACGAAAATAATATCTTTGTGAGTGTGCGTGAGTAACGAATTACACTCACGAAAATATTCCTGCTCACCAACATAAAACGCTTAAGAGTTAAATTCAGTTACAATTTTAGTGACACCTGGGATGCTAAGAGTTCAATAACACTCTCGATTTTAATTATGCACATGTTTTCAGACACTTCGGTAAGGTAAATTAATCGTAAAATTATTCGTGAGTCACGACGTTTTCTTGCGTGAGTACAAATTTTCTTTTCGTGAGAGTGCGTGAGTCCTAACAAAAAATATCGTGCGTGAGCATGATTTTTCAGTGGCGAGTGGGCGTGAGCGTGAGTAAACTATTACTCAAGTGCACACCTCTAGTATATACCTTCTAACCACCATACGAACATTTCGTATGAAATCTATGGTGGAGGGAACATAAGATTTGGACTGATCGAATTGCGGCCGTATTTTCTTGTTTATTAATAAAATGAATGGAAGGACTTAATTAGAAATTGCATTGAGACTAATAATTCACGGTATGAAATGACAAAGTTATTGTTGATGCTTCTTGTGGATAGTTAAAAAAATTGAAGGCAAGTCTTCAAGGTCATACCAAAAAATATATAATAAGTCAATCACCTGATGTCGTCGAGTTCTCACTTATGACCGATCATTTATTTTCTACAAAATGCAAAGAACAATGAGGCTTTACATACGTACCCAGCAAAAACAGCGTCGCCCAAAAAGTAGTGACAATTTTCTTTTTTGATCCGGAAGTGTTTTTTTTTTATGATTTTTAATAATCGTTTGTCTGGAATGTTTGACATCAAGTATTTGTTAAAAACTCGCAAGTTTTCTAGAATGGATTTAACATTTTTTCAGAAAAATGTAAATAATTTGTATCATTTTATTAATTTTTGGTCTGTTTTTAACCAATTTGAAATAAAAAAAATTCCCATTAAAAATATGAAAAAAGCGAGTTTTAAAAAAATTGTCTCAAATGAACTACCTGTGCAGTTAAAATAAAGAACTTCTTTGGGAGAACATTTTTGGAAGTTCTTTTAAAGTTGTGCCTTTAGAAGAACTTCAAATTTTTTTGCTGGGTATTACTATAAAGCAAGGGGAGCCACCGTGGTGCAATGGTTAGCATGCCCGCCTTGCATACACAAGGTCGTGGGTTCGATTCCTGCTTCGACCGAACACCAAAAAGTTTTTCAGCGGTGGATTATCCAACCTCAGTAATGCTCGTGACATTTCTGAGGGTTTCAAAGCTTCTCTAAGTGGTTTCACTGCAATGTGGAACGCCGTTCGGACTCGGCTATAAAAAGGAGGTCCCTTGTCATTGAGCTTAACATGGAATCGGGCAGCACTCATTGATAAGAGAGAAGTTCACCAATGTGGTATCACAATGGACTGAATAGTCTAAGTGAGCCTTAGGGCTGCCACCTAACCTAACCTAACCTAACCTACTATAAAGCAATATCGTCCGTATACAAATGTATAGTTTTGTCTCCCTTTAAGTCTACTTTTTCTTGTAAAATGTGGTCAACTCATTTCTGTTGATTGTTGAAGGTATTCTGGAAAGACATGTTGAATCTCTTTGAGAATACTAATCTACTAAACTATATCATGCGAATATATTCAATATGCAATATTTGAATACTAATAGAGAAATAAGAATAGGATATTTTAACTTTGGTTTTGACTTAATAATTAAAACAATAAAATAGAAAATAATTTGGTATTTATTTAATGGTATTTTGCTTATTTTGTTATGTTATTTATTTTATTTCTTTGATTCAGTGGAATTTGTCCAACAGTTTCTTATTTATTTTCTTTTCATTTTTCAAACATTTGTTTTC
This sequence comes from Haematobia irritans, assembly GCF_050003625.1. Classification (NCBI taxonomy): domain Eukaryota; kingdom Metazoa; phylum Arthropoda; class Insecta; order Diptera; family Muscidae; genus Haematobia; species Haematobia irritans. The sequence continues at coordinate 79,906,653 of NC_134399.1, read as the reverse complement.
CATTTGCCAATTAATTTCTTTCACTTTTCTCCCAAATGACAATAATGATTTCACAGCCAAAATACATATAATATTTGATACGAAAATAGATTGACTAAAGAACACTAATATATATTTTGCCAAATCGTTTTAGTTGTATCTGCAACGTATTGATTATATATGCATGAATGTTTAAAAATAGATCAACAATACATGCACATTTGAAATAGATTTAAGAGGCACTCCAATTATTTTGATTCAAATCGATATACAGCATTCTATACACACGGCACCACAGCGCATAGAAGAACGATCAGCAGCAGCAGCAGCAGCAGCATAGCACCACATTAATTATTTCGTAGAATATTGAAATTCTCTTGGCGCATACTCACCACAATGAAATAAAATTGTGTTCTATTTTGGGTAATCATCCCAACACGAATAGGAGTGGAGCATCCAGATCAAATTTCCATCAACAAGTTGCCAGATGATTAAAAAATGCTTTCAGTTGTCAGCATCATAGAATCTGATGTACTTCCGTCAGCAAAATAAATATCCACATGAGCTATGAGTGTGTTGGTGTATGGTGTCAATACAGTTCTCTCTCGCTCTCTCTCTCCTTCTCTCGTTTTACTCTCTGCATCTGAAATTGTTGCATAGTTGTGTAGATTTCCACACAACCCAAGGGGTACTACACATTGTGCGTTGCCAATTATTTTACATGGCTGGCATCCCCAATAGGCCTACAACCATCTCATATGCCACTTGTTTTACATGGCAGGCAGCCACAATGGGCATTGACCATTAATAAGAATAGTAGAACACATTTTCTCTATACATATTCCATTGAGTAAAATTGATTCTAATCAATTTCAAAATCGCGTAGTCGTATTGTAATTTTCAAAAAAATAAACCTTTCACTTTTTGGAGAAATTTTAATGCATAAAATTTTTCCATTTTTTTTACTTTGTTGGGTAGTGGAATCAGGAACCACTATACTTACCACCGCGACCAGGATTGATCGTTCGTCCGAATGAAATTCGTATGCTCACAAGTGGGATACTTGTGTTGAGTGCTTGGGCTAGACTGACCCAACTATGTTTCTAACGTGACCAGAACACCTCGGTTCTGTGGATTTTGTTCAGTATAGTTGCCATCTGTCGTCAGCAGCTACACACAAATTCACCACAAATACATTGCTTATATCGGATTGCACGTGATATTGCCACATGCGCCCACCTAACACATACACTTAGAAAATGGAAGTAATGAGTCAAAATGTCATCATGCCTATTCATATGTGTGGCATTCTTTTCTAAATTTATCCTAGATAAAAATAATATAATATAAACGATAATTGTTTATTATGCATCACAAATATTAAAAATAAAATATTATTTAGTTAAATGAACAAAAATAACACCAAGCTACAAAAACAAATCATTGATATGAATTTCTTCATCGTCCGCCGAAGCAGAAACAATGAATCAATTTGACAATTTAAATTACATAATATTATTTGATTTGAAGTGAAATGAATAAATGTTATGTTATGTTCTACTTCATTTACAGCTCCTTTAGGACGTAACCGTCAGTTCCCAGCAAAAACTGGGTAAGCACTAGTGATTCTTTCAGTAATACCCGTAATCAAAAAGTTACTACTTGTAGTATTACCTGGGATTTAAAAATTATAACTTACCTGTGTAGGCAAAAAGTAATTCTTTCTAATAATACCGGTAATCAAAATAATATCTTGAGGTCCGGGTTCGGCTCTACAGTGGGCACCGTCAATAGTAGCGATAAGTAATGCCAAATTACATTTCAGAAAAAAATTGTCAATAAAATATACCTTTGTTTTCTAAAATTGTATAGTACATAATTTATATTACAAAATAACATAATTGAATAGATCCATGTCGTGGAGCGTGGTATAATGTGTTGGATTACAAAACAACAGGGGTTAGTTCGCACTTTTTGGGTATCTTTATGGTAAAGATATTTTTGGAGAGCTGGTATGCTTGCGAAGAAGTACTTATTTTTCGACTGCTGGTATGCTTGCACGGAAGTACTTTCCTCCAATGTCATGCCCGTGTAAAAGTATTACTACTGATATATGTACGAGGAAGTTGTTACCAATTTGGCGCAGGCATACTTGTACTCATACCTGGTAATAGGAGTTTTTGCTGGGTTACATGAAAATGGAGGTAAATAGCATATTATATTAAACAATATATAGCCAATATAACAAGTCGAGATTTTAGGTTTCCCAGCAAAAAAAAAATATCGCCAAAAATTTTCCAATTCAAGTTTTAATTAAATAAAAATAAAATCATTAAAAACTTAATTGATTCAATAAATTTTTTAATTAGATCAATTAAATTGTTAATTGAGTTTGGTAATTGATACTATAAATTCCGTGATTGAAGGCATTTCAATTAAAAATTAATTAATGAATATCGGGATTGAAGACAAAAAATATTTGTTTCTGTGCAAGATAGTAACCCTAATTTGGTTGACAGAAGAATAAATAAAGTCGAAGCTCGTTTTTTCGAACAATATATATCGTTATATAGAAAATTCATTAAATCGAACGCTACTTTTAATTGTTAACTTTTATTGAAAATCGAAGGTTTTTATCTTATGGGACAAACATCATGAGCATTTGTCAACATTTAATTAGTGCAGAGGCACTTAAGCAATTATTAATAAAAAAGAAGTATATACGACCGTAAGTTCGGCCAGGCGGAATCTTATGTACCCTCCACCATGGATTGCGTAGAAACTTCTACTAAAGCCGGTCATCCACAAATTTCAACTCACTCGGATGAAATTTGCTTCTCCAAGAGGCTCCAAAACCAAATCTCGGGATCGGTTTATATGGGGGCTATAAATGATTATGGACTGATATGGACCACTTTTGGCATGGTTGTTAAATATCATATACTACCACCACGTACCAAATTTCAACCAGATCGGATGAATTTTGCTTTTCGAAAAGGCACCGGAGGTCAAATCTGGCGATAGGTTTATATGGGAGCTATATATAATTATGGACTGATAGGAACCAATTCCTGCATGGTTGTTGGATACCATATACTAACATTACGTACCATTCAACCGAATGGGAAGAATTTTGCTCTTCCAAGGTGTTCCGGAGGTCAAATCTGGGGATCGGTTTATATGGGGCCTATATATAATTATGGACCGATATCGACCAATTTTTGCATGGCCATTAGAGACCATATACTAACACCATGTACCGATTTTCAGCCAGATCGGATGAAATTTGCTTTTCTTAGAGGCTCCGCAAGCCAAATCGGGGGATCGATTTATATGGGGCTATATATAATTATGGACTGATGTGAACCAATTTTTGCATGGTTGTTAGAGACCATATAAGAACACCATGTACCAAATTTCAGCCGGATCGGATGAAATTTGTTTCTCTTAGAGGCTATGCAAGCCAAATGGGGGTTATATATAATTATGGACCGATGTGGACCAATTTATGCATGGTTGTTAGAGACCATATACTAGCACCATGTACCAAATTTCAGCCGGATCGGATGAAATTTGCTTCTCTTAGAGGCCTCGCAAGCCAAATTTTGGGGTCCGTTTATATGGGGGCTATACGTAAAAGTGGACCGATATGGCCCATTTCCAATACCATCCGACCTACATCAATAACAACTACTTGTGCCAAGTTTCAAGTCGATATCTTGTTTCGTTCGGAAGTTAGCGTGATTTCAACAGACGGACGGGCGGACGGACATGCTCAGATCGACTCAGAATTTCACCACGACCCAGAATATATATACTTTATGGGGTCTTAGAGCAATGTTTCGATGTGTTACAAACGGAATGACAAAGTTGGAGGGTATAACAAGTATATACGGCCGTAAGTTCGGCCAGGCCGAATCTTATGTACCCGCCACCATAGATTGCGTAGAAACTTCTACTAAATACGGTCATCCACAATTAAATTACTTGGGTTGCGGCCGATGGCAAGGTATATTAAAACTTCTTAACATCATCTTCTAAATTGTAAGTTAGTCCATGCGGGATATATAGTAGACAAAAGAAAGGTCGATTAAATACGTATATATTCTTGACCGGTATATATTGGGAAGAAATAATTGGGGGTCGCTTTGTATGGGGGCTATACACAATTATGAGTCTACCAGAAATGGCAAATTTTTTACTGTTTGGTAGATTGGTAGAATTCTTGATGTTTAGGTAGATTTTGCAAAATATTCCTCTCCAACAATGCTTCATAAATTTTCTGTAGAAATAAAATGTTGCCAAATTTTGTATAAAAATTTTATTTTGAAAAAATTTCCTAAAGACATAAAATGTTGACAAAATTTTCTATAGAAATAAAATTTTGACAAAATTTTCTATAGAAATAAAATTTTGACAAAATTTTCTATAGAAATATAAAATTTTGACAAAATTTTCTATGGCCATAAAATTTTGTTAGATTATTTTTGGTTCGAGCGGCAATCGTGATTTTTCTGTCATTGCGGATCGGTTTATTTAGTGGCTATATAATATAGATCAATACGAACCAATTTTGGCATGGTTGTTATCGGCCATGCACTAGCGAAATGTACCAATTGTGCTCCTTCAAGAGGCCCCGCAAGCCAAATCTTGGGATCGGTTTATATGGGGCCTATATATAATGACGAACCGATGTGGACCAATTTTTGCATGATTGTTAGAGACCATATACCAACACCATATACCAAATTTCAGCCGGTTCGGATGAAATTTGCCTTTCTTTGTGGCAAGCCAAATCTGGGGATCGGTTTATATGGGGGACCAATATTTGCATGGTTGTTAGAGACCATATACTAGGTTAGGTTAGGTTATGTGGCAGCCCGATGTATCAGGCTCACTTAGACTATTCAGTCCATTGTGATACCACAGTGGTGAACATCTCTCTTATCACTGAGTGCTGCCCTATTCCATGTTAAGCTCAATGACAAGGGACCTCCTTTTTATAGCCGAGTCCGAACGGCGTTCCACATTCCAGTGAAACCACTTAGAGAAGCTTTGAAACCCTCAGAAATGTCACCAGAATTACTGAGGTGGGATAATCCACCGCTGAAAAAATTTTTGGTGTTCGGTCGTAGCAGGAATCGAACCCACGACCTTGTGTATGCAAGGCGGGCATGCTAACCATTGCACCATGTACTATACCATATACTAACACCATGTTCCAAATTTCAGCCGGTTCGGATGAAATATGCTTTTCTTTGTGGCTCCGCAAGCCAAATCTTGGGATCGGTTTATATGGGAGCTTATATAATTATGGACCAATGTGGACCAATGTTTGCATGGTTTTTGGAGACCATATAGTAACACCATGTACCAAATTTCAGCCAGATCGGCTCCGCAAGCCAGATCGGCTCCGCAAGCCAGATCGGCTCCGTTTATATGGGGCTATACGTAAAAGTGAACCGAAAGGGGCCCATTTGCAATACCGTCCGACCTACGTCAATAACAATTACTTGTACCAAGATTCAAGTCGATAGCTTGTTTCGTTCGGAAGTTAGCGTGATTTCAACAGACGGACTGACGGACCGACGGACATGCTTAGATCGACTCAGAATTTCACCAGGACCCAGAATATGTATACTTTATGGGGTCTTGAGCAATATTTCGATGTGTTACAAACGGAATGACAAAGTTAATATACCCCCATTCTATGGTGGTGGGTATAAAAAACTCACCACCTGTGGTATCCAATATGTTGAACATCTCACTTAAACTATTCAGTCCAAATAACGACCCTATGGAAAATGTACAGGGCTAGCACCACTGCTCCAGTGTCCATATAATTTATTTATTTCTATACTCCCTTGTTTTTAAAATGTTATTGGATCTAGACATTTACCTACCAACAATTCCTCCTTTCTGGTGCGATTTGGATCTTCAATATTTATTATAAATCTAGTCCTGTACCGGTCCTGAGCAGCGGTACCGTTGGGAATTTTCAAAAAGTGGCACAAAAAGCACAAATAGTTTTGAAAAGTGGCACATTCTTTTTATTAACTTATACCAAAACAAGTATATACGGCCGTAAGTTCAGCCAGGCCGAAGCTTATGTACCCTCCATCATGGATTGCGTAGAAACTTCATCTAAACACTGCCATCCACAATCGAATTACTTAAGTTGAGGTAACGCTTGCCGATGACAAGGTATCTTAATACCTCCTAACACCATCTTCTAAGTTGTATGTAAGTCCATACGTGGAATATATTAAATCAAAACAGATCGATCCAATACGTATATAATTCAGTTTGACAAAGTGACATAAAATTTTGACAAAATTTTCTACAGAAATAAAATTTTAACAAAATTTTCTATAGAAATAAAATTTTTACAAAATTTTCTATAGAAATAAAAATTTTGACAAAATTTTCTATAGAAAGAAAATTTTGACAAAAATTTCTACAGAAATAAAATTTTAACAAAATATTCTATAGAAATAAACTTTTGACAAAATTTTCTATAGAAATAAAATCTTGGTGGATTATTTTTGGCTCGAGTGGCAACCATGATTATGAACCGAATAAAATTTGAACAAAATTTTCTATAGAAATAAAATTTTGACAAAATTTTCTATAGAAATAAAATTTTGACAATGATGAAAATTTTATTATGAACCGAATAAAATTTTAACAAATTTTTCTCTAGAAATAAAATTTTGACAAAATTTTCTATAGAAATAAAATTTTGGTAGATTATTTTTGGCTCTAGTGGCAACCATGATTATGAACCGACATGAACCAATTTTTGTGTGATTGGACCAATTTTGGTATGGTTGTTAGCGACCATATACTAACACCACGTGACTAATTTGAACCGGATCGGATGAATTTTGCTCCTCCAAGAGGCTCCGGAGGTCAAACCTGGAGAATGTTTTATATGGGGGCTATATATAATTATGGACCGATATGGACCAATTCTGGCACGGTTGTTAAAGATCATATACTAACACCATGTTCCAAATTACAACCGGATTGGATGAAATTTGCTTCTCTTGGAGACTTCGCAACCCAAATCTGGGGATCGGTTTATATGGGCGCCATATATAGTTATGGACCGATGTGGACCAATTTTTGCATGGTTGTTAGAGACCATATACCAACCTCATGTACCAAATTTCAGCCGGATCGGATGATATTTGCTTCTCTTTGAGGCTCCGCAAGCCAAATCTGGGGATCGGTTTATATGGGGGCTATATATAATTATGGACCGATGTGGACCAATTTTTGCGTGATTGTTAGAGACTATATACCAACACCATATACCAAATTTCAGCCGGATCGGATGACATATGCTTCTCTTAGAGGCTCCACAAGCCAAATCTAGGGATCGGTTTATATGGGGGCTATATATAATTATGGACCGATGTGGACCAATTTTTGCGTGGTTGTTAGAGACCATATACCAACACCATGTACCAAATTTCAGCCGGATCGGATGAAATTTGCTTCTCTTTTAGGCTCCGCAAACCAAATCTGGGGATCGGTTTATATGGGGGCTATATATAATTATGGACCGATGTGGACCAATTTTTGCGTGATTGTTAGAGACTATATACCAACACCATATACCAAATTTCAGCCGGATCGGATGACATATGCTTCTCTTAGAGGCTCCACAAGCCAAATCTAGGGATCGGTTTATATGGGGGCTATATATAATTATGGACCGATGTGGACCAATTTTTGCGTGGTTGTTAGAGACCATATACCAACACCATGTACCAAATTTCAGCCGGATCGGATGAAATTTGCTTCTCTTTTAGGCTCCGCAAACCAAATCTGGGGATCGGTTTATATGGGGGCTGTATATAATTATGGACCGATGTAGACCAATTTTTGCATGGTTGTTAGAGACCATATACCAACACCATGTACCAAATTTCAGCCGGATCGGATGAAATTTGCTTCTCTTTTAGGCTCCGCAAGCCAAATCTGGGGATCGGTTTATATGGGGGCTATATATAATTATGGACCGATGAAGACCAATTTTTGCATGGTTGTGAGAGACCATATACTAACACCATATACCAAATTTCAGTCGGATCGGATGAAATATGCTTCTGTTAGAGGCTCCACAAGCCAAATCTGAGGGTCCCTTTATATGGGGGCTATACGTAAAAGTGGACCGATATGGCCCATTTTCAATACCATCCGACCTACATCGATAACAACTACTTGTGCCAAGTTTCAAGTCGATAGCTTGTTTCGTTCGGAAGTTAGCGTGATTTCAACAGACGGATGGACGGACGGACGGACATGCTTAGATCGACTCAGAATTTCACCACGACCCAGAATATATATACTTTATGGGGTCTTAGAGCAATATTTCGATGTGTTACAAACGGAATGACAAAGTTAATATACCCCCATCCTATGATGGAGGGTATAAAAAACTTAAAAAATAAATGCCCTTATGAGGTAAAATTAAAATATATTTAGCGAAATCATACGAATTGGAAAAATATTCTCTTTAAAATTGTTTTTAAGCGTTTATAAAATCATCGGGTCTTTTAATTATAACTTCAAATTTATTTACGATAACAAAATAATTTATATGATCATTGGTTTTTAAGTATGTTAATGCGGATCTAAGAATTTTGTATTATTCAATTTCTTGTCAATTCATGATAAAATTTTAGAATATAAGTTTTAACTGCAATATTATCAGTATTTGGGGTGTTTTCTGATATAATTTGTGATTTGGCTTCGTGATCTATGTATATTTTCGTAAATTCTTTAATATACAAAGAATTTTTATAGTCGATGTCTGCTAAATCACTAAGTGCAATTTAATTCCTTTTTTTTTAATTGTGTAAATTTATAATAAAATATTTTTATTAAATTTATTATATCAGATTTTTAGTCTGTCAAACTGGAACAATCAGTCCCCAAGAGTGATTGCAAATTTTTTTTTAACTGAGGTCTCATGGGATCCATCACCAATTATTCTTTGCAGTTGCACTACAAACCTTAAACCTTTTTTTTGATTATCATAGAAATGATATTTAAAGCCACAATAAATTTGACATATTCAGAATACGCTTTACTAACCTAAATTGAATCATAACCGTTCACACACCCAGAGAAGGAATATGATCACCTCAAACATGTTCTAAGAGCAAAATGTTATTTTTGGATGATGACCATGTAACATGGTTTTCGCAACCATGTTATTTTCTCGGAAATCATGTATCTGATTTCGGCAAGCAGGTTATATTTGACGAGAAAATAACATTTTAGTGACAAACATGTTACATGGTCACCATACAAAAATAACATTTTGCTCTTGAAACATGTTTGAGGTGATCATATTCCTTCTCTGCGTGCATATAATAAGAATTAAAAAAAAAAGCATGCCCGGTTCCAAAGATTTTGTCTTTACTTTAAAAATTTTTGTATTGATTCCGAGCCAAAAAAGCGGAGAATACAAGTAAGGATACTTTTAAGACACAATTCTATTTTAAATTTGGGTTTTGTGTACTTGCTTCTAGGAAGCAAATTTTAATTTTTCGCTTTTTCAGCTATTTTTCTTCATATGCTATCAAAGTCCTTTAAAACCGAGTTAACGACAACTTTGTTTTCCACATTAAGACTCGATTTCCAGTAGTAATTATGCAAACGTCTTTAAAATAAAGTGTTGAAAAACATGTCCTATATTTGAAAGAAAGACAATTTCATTAAATTTAAAGAATTTTTCTGAATTATTAAAGTCAAGTTGACCTTAGCCCAAACCTTTTTTCTTTCATGTTATGATACCCATTTTTAAGTGAAATCACTTAATTATAAGGACAATACGACTTCATTGAAAAGTTTATCGACTTTTGGACAAGGAAAAAACTTTATATTAGAGAAATGCGTCTTCTATGCTAAGAAAAATTTGCATTCGTATTTTAAAGACATGAAATCTTTGACCTCAAGACAATATTTTTTTCAGTGGAAGATAGCTTTTTATCGTAGGTGCACAATATTAAAATTTTTGAATAACTCATCTCTTTATAGTGTAAACTTGCCAAAAAGTTAAAATTTTGAAAAAGTGACACAAATTTTTTGGAAAAGTGGCACAAAATCGTGAAAAGTATCACATTTAGTAGCACAAAAAAAGTGGCGCCAAAGTGGCAATATCCAAAAAAGTGTCAAATTTGCCACTAAAGTGGCACAACGGTAACGCTGGTCCTGAGTTATATCCATTTCCCGTAGAGTGTTTCCAAACATTTCAAGAAATCTAAATATCTTAGGAATGCCATACTTTATAGACGTTTTTGATTTGATTTTCAATTTTTACTGCAGTTTACTCAAAAGTACTAAAAACTTTCCGGATAAGCATATTTTAAGAAATAGCGCTATGATGTTTTAAATGCATCAAACTTGATTTAATAGAATTCAGTCAAAATTTTAAGACGCAAGATTTTTTTCTGGTTATATCTTAAAAGATACAGTGTGCATTTAAGAGTTAAATTGCCTTTAGTGTCATATAGGCTTCACTTTTTCGGAGTTTGTACTATCTGAGAAAGCTGCAAGAGTTGTAAACAATAATCCGTATTAGTTTTTTCTTTCAGTGCATTTAAAACTTTCGCTTGTAGGTGGCAACACTTTTTGGAACTTTTCTATTTTTATGAAATTAATATATTTTTAAAAATAAAAATGCGGGGGTGTGTCGATAACACACATCTCCACAAGTTTGTATGTCGCCCCTCTCTCCGGATACAGTTTTTCGAATATTGAGATTTTTTTGGATAAACAACGTGCAACGGTACATTGTTTGTTTGTTCGATATGATTTATCGAACAGCGCTTTACGTCAACCCACCGAGTACTAGTGTTGATTGGGATTTGGTATCTGGCCTCTTGCTACCGTGTGCAACCTCAAAACGAAAAGATGCATCCAATGGCAATATGCCATTGCTGAATGTATGATGTACATGCATATATACCTGTTTACGTTTGTCTGTTTGATTTTTTTTTTTTTTGAAATTTTCACAAAATGCCTTTCTTCGAAATTGTTTTGAATCTTTGTTGAATTTTACCTTAAGGTGTGTGAAATGATATTAAACATATGCAGGATCATTTTGTCAAAAGAAAATACAATAAGGATGTATCATATGTATGATTTTTGTGAAATAAATGCTTGCATTTAATAGAGATGGATTCATTGTATTCACAGCCATGGCTAGTTTATTAGATCATAGGAAAATAAGTAAGAACGATGATATGGGTGGTATAAAATATGAAAACCATGCAACATTTTGAAATACTTGAGGACGCTGTATTTATAATTCGGTCAGACTGAAACTTCGATACCTCCATATGCAAAAGTTGGAAAAACAAAATATAACCAAAAAAATATTCTATACATTTTTCGCTTTATAGACTATATTCTGCCACCGTCATTTGTGGTGATATTAAATGCCCTTTTAGAAGATTTCGATCTGTTGATCCTGAATTTGGTTATGTTATTTAGTCTTCGAGATATTTTGACGGTGATGTCTAAAAACCCAAATCGAAAATAATTTTTACCTAATATTAAATATTATGGAGCCTAAATTTTAGATTACGCAATTTACACAATATTAAGGACGAATTTCTTTAAATTAATGACATTTTAATTAAAAGAAAGGTTATACTTTTTTCTTCGAAAATTCTTTACATTTAGGACAAAAATCTCAGTAATTTGCGTCCCTCCGTTAAAGTCGTATGTTTTAAACTAAAGAAAAGTTCCTTAAAGTAAAGAAAAATATTTGTCATTTAAATTGACTGATACATTGAATCTTTAGATTTATGAAAAAAAAACTTCAGGAGGATTTTCCATCTTTGGTTTAAAATTTGTTTGGAATTAAGAAAACAGTTTTTTTCCTTGAAGTATCTGTAACTATTCGTATTTTTATACCCTCCACCATAGGATGGGGGAATATTAACTTTGTCATTCCGTTTGTAACACATCGAAATATTGCTCTAAGACCCCATAAAGTATACATATTCTGGGTCGTGGTGAAATTCTGAGTCGATCTGAGCATGTCCGTCCGTCGTCCGTCTGTTTAAATCACGCTAACTTTCGAACGAAACAAGCTATCGACTTGAAACTTGGCACAAGTAGTTGTTATTGATGTAGATATTGCAAATGGGCCATATCGGTCCACTTTTTCGTATAGCCCCCATATAAACGGACCGCCAAATTTGGCTTGCAGAGGCTATAAGAGAAGCATATTTCATCCGATCTGGCTGAAATTTGATACATGGTATAAGTATATCGTCTCTAACAATCATGCAAAAATTGGTCCTTATCGGTCCATAATTACATATAGCCCCCATATAAACCGATCCCCCGATTTTGCTTGCGGAGCCTCTAAGAGAAGCAAATTTCATCGGATCCGGCTAAAATTTGGTACGTGGTGTTAGTATATGGTCTCTAATGACCATGCAAAAATTGGTCCACATCGGTCCATAATTAAATATAGCACACATATAAACCGATCACCAGAGCCTCTTAGAAGACCAAAATTCATCTGATTCAGTTGAAATTTGGTACATGGTGTTAATATATGGCCTCAAACACGCATGCAAAAATTGGTCGAAATCGGTCCATAATTATATATAGGCCCCATATAAACCGATTCCCAGATATGACCTCCGGATCCCCTTGGAAGAGCAAAATTCATTCGATTCGGTTAAAATTTGGTACGTGATATACTAACATATACAACCATGCAGGAATTGGTTCATATCAGTCCATAATTATCTATAGCCCCCATATAAACTAATCCCCAGATTTGACCTCCGGTGTCTTTTGAAGAAGCAAAATTCATCCGATCTGGTTGAAATTTGGCACGTGGTGGTAGTATATGATATTTAACAACCATGCCAAAAGTGGTCCATATCAGTCCATAATCATATATAGCCCCTATATAAATCGATCCCGAGATTTGGTTTTGGAGCCTCTTGGAGGAGCAAATTTCATCCGAGTCAGTTGAAATTTGGTACATTGTTGTAGTATATGGCCGTTAACAACCATGCCTAACTATGTCCATATCGGTCTATAGTTATATATAGCCCTCCGATAAATCGATCCCCAATCACACAAAAATTGGTCCATATCAAGTTCATAATATTATAAAGCCCCCATTTGAGCGACCCCCATATTTCAATTCTGGTTCTCTACGAACCGTGCAAAAGCCCATATCGATTCGTAATTTTTTATAGACTTACCTTTACATAACTTTTTGTCTAATATATACCACGTATGGATTAACCCACAATTTAGAAAACGATGTTGAGAAGTTTTAAGATACCACAACCCAAATAATTCGATTGGGGATGACAGTCTTTCGTAGAAGTTTCTACGAAATCCATGGTAGAGGGTACATAAGATTCGGCCTGGCCGAACTTACGGCCGCATATACTTGTTTCCCTTGAAGTATCTGTAACTATTCGTATTTTTTGCCGGCATTTGTTTGTGTGTGCATAGCTTCATTATTATATCACAAAAATGGATTGAAAATTCGATAAATGAGATCTGTATCATAATCTTAATTTTATTGATCCTAGATTTATTTTAAAGTAGCCACATCTGTGGAATTTTTACCATTTTGGCATCAATACCAAAATCTTTACGGGAAGGTCAAAATCTTTGGATCTAAATAAACTTTTTTTTTGCGTGTTATTATGGACCGATATGCACTAAACATAATGCCCGGCGTCTTTTAGCAATAACAGTTTTTTGATAAATTTCAAGCAGATGTCTATATTCGTTCGAAAATTTACGTGATTTCAATAAACTGCAACACACAGATGTAGGATCGGTTTATGGACCAATTTGTGCATGATTTCTAGAGGACGTATATTACAATCAAATCAAAGTTTAGCCGAATCGGATAAATCCGACAGTCAAATATTGGGGTTGGTATATATGGGGCTGTACCTAAAAGTGGTCAGATATGGCTAATTTGCGATGACATACGGCCTACATCAATAACAGGTACTGCCAAATTTGTCGATAGCTTGTTTCGTTCGGAAATTAACGCGTTGGAGACTGCGAACAATATTTCGATGTAAAATAAGGGAATGACAAAATTAGTTCCCCATTCTATGGGGGATGGTACAAAAATATATGCTCAAATGAAGCATGAAGTTCGTACTTCCCACAAAATATTTTTAAAAATATTATATTTTCAATTTAAAATATATATATTTAAAAATATTATATTTTTAAAAATAAATATTTTCACAAGTTCTAACTCAAATGTTTTTCTTTTAAATATGAAACTTTCACTGACAAATTAACCCTTAAATGCACAAAAACACCGATTCTTCCAAAAAAAATATATAATATACAAAATGGTAAAAAGAACATCTGTATAGCACATTTTTCGATTTTCGGGCAAAATTTCATTTAAATTTTCTTTCAATTTTGATTTCAGTTTATACAGAAATTCTATAGATTTTCCGAAAAAAAAAACATAAAACTGAGCTATGATGTTTTAAATTTAACAAACTTGACTTCGTAGAATTCGTTCAACATTTTAGGAAGTAAGAACTTTTTTCTGGTTGTATCTTAAAAGATACAGTGCTCATTAAGGGTTAAATATATATATTTTTAATATATCGAAAAAGTCAGTTTATAACACATACGGCCATTTTCATGTAGCTCCGTTAGGCTTTAACTGCCAGTTAACAGAAAGAAAAATGGAAAATATTTTCTCTGGTTAACTTTAACTGAAAAATGTTGAGCGGTTAAGTTTCCAACTAGCATATAGAAGATATAGGCTAAATGACACATATATCCATACAACGGTTTAAAAGTTCGTTAGCTAACGTATTACTAACGGAGATTCATGGAAATGGGGGATAGAAATATTGATTTTGCACCCAATAAATTGAATATTCTTCACGAGGGTGAAATTCTAAGACTATGCACATCTGTCCGTCCGTCTGTTGTAATCACGCTACATCCTTCTATAATCAAGTTATCGTCAAGCAGATTTTTCTAAAATTTGAAATATTTAGGTACTTATAGAGTTGCGTTAAATTTGGTTGATGTCGTACCATGCTCTGGTATGGCCTCTATGATGTCCGATTTCTGATTTGATTTCGTGAAAACATAGAACCCAGCAAAAAAAGCGTCATCAAAAAAAGGTGATCCGGAAGTGGTGCAAAATTGCAATGAATTTAGCATAGGCTTGTCATAAGGCAGATGTCCAACACTTCAACATTAGCATCATTAGCGTAGCTAGACAATTTTCCTAGGGGGGGCTATATAGCCCCCCTAGCTAAAAATTAATGAACTGAAAGTTATAAATTCAATTAATGATTTATTTTATAAAAATAAATAAAAATCAGACTTCAGCTTAACTAGACAATTAATTTATAATAAAGCATTTAAAAGTAGTTCCAAACTTTTTCCAGCAAAAAAAATTGTAATTGTTATAAAGGCACAACTTTAAAAGCACTTCCAAAAATGTCCCCAGAAAGAAGGTAATTATTTTAACTACACAGGAAGTGTTTTAATTCAATTTTTATAACTCGTTTTTTATATTTTTAATGGGTATTTTTTTGATTCATATATATATGTTTAATGGGTATTTTTTTATATATATTTTTAATGGGTATTTTTTGATTCATATATGATTCATAAAAAGTAAGCGTTAATAAAATGATATAAATTTTTTAAATTATGTCGACAAAATGCAAATTCCATTCAAGAAAAATTGCGATTTTTTGAAAATATTTTAGGTCAAACGTTCCAATTTCTCATTATTTATTTGGGAAAATATCACAAAAATTTTTAATTCACATTCGGATCACACCTTAAAAGTGATGCAAATTCAGTGCAACGGTTGTTGAAATGGTGGGCATCCGTCCTATGACATGCCCATCTTAATTCATCGCTTCTGCTCCAATTTTGCACCACTTCCGAACACAAAAGAACAGTTTTACTACTTTTTTGGCGATTCTTTTTTTGCAGCGTTATTAAGATATTACTTTATGAAAGAATAGTTTTAATATCATTTAATATTTTTTAAAATTAAATCGACTAAAACTCTGACTAAACAAAATAATAAAGGTAGTTTAGTTATTAAACTAAACATAAATTTAGGAACTTAAATCATAAGTTCAACCACAGTTTTGTTTCATAAATATCAGACTTCCAACATCCACTTATATAAAAAAAAAAACTATATATTGCCATCGGCAACTGCTACCATGAAAGTCTTTAGCGGAATTTTGTGCGATTGTATTTACTTGTTTAATATTATATAAAATCAATGGAAAATCGTAAATAGGTTTTCAAATTCAAATTTGTACCACTTCTTATGGTATGAATTCATTTTTTTTGGGTGTGAGTAAAAAATTATGTGATATTTTGCAAATTAATAATTTTTATAATTTATTTATGATTTATAATGCATTCTAACGCTGCACAGTGGTTCCAAATTGCTTATTTTTTGAAAGAATTCTGTAACTTTTGAACGGATAAAGATATCAACATAATTTTAAATTTCTGTGTGTGAAAGATGAAGTTTTTTCCTCTAAGTTTGCAAATTTTTGGTCACGGGCTGACCTGTAGGAGTTGAAAATTGGTCACCTCGGGGCATGAAATTTTGTTTTAGTTGACAACTCCGTAATTTTGAACCGATTTCGATGATATTTTTCTTTGCTGAGTAGAACTTGTAAAGTTCCACAAAAAAGTTTGAGTGCGTTTGCAATTATCTTTTACCGTTCGCAAGATATAGGCCCCACAATTTATTTTTTTTTTGCAAAATTGGAACAAAGTGGGGTTAGTATTTTGAATCTAGAAGTTCCGTTTTTGAGTGGATTCGTAAAGAAAAGAAATTCCTGTATAGTTAAAATAAAGAACATATTTGGAAGTGTTTTAATGTTGTGCCATTAGAACAATTTCCAAATTTTTACTGGGTTTATAATCACGATGGCAGATATAGAATTTTTTTTATTGTCTTACGCTAATGGAGCTTCATGAAAATGGGAGTAAATTTGATAAAGTAGAACACAATTTAGTTGAAATTGCACACGAACTAGTCAAGTTTTCACATAAATTGCAATTGACTTTTTATACCATACATACAATTTTAGTTAAAGTCTACAATATATTTCAATTGCTATTTTATTTACAATAAAAAGCTATATAAAAATCTAAGGTAAGGTTAATGTAAATTTCTTAGACATTATTGAAAAGAACACTATAGACACTACTCATGGTTGATGGCTACACAAATCTGCTTTTAATAGATTGGTCATGCCCAACATGAAATATGTGGGAACAACAATGCGTAAACCTCAATGGGAAAATAATAATGCAGCTGTTTTATCATGAGAACAACTATTAATTGTTTAATTTTCTTGTGTGAATTCTTGACTTTAGCAACTGTGAAAACTGCGATGTTTCGAAAAAATTTCTGGAAATTTTCTGCGAAATATTGTATACACATTAATAAATTTGACTATGGGATTTTTTTTGGCCAAGCGATAATGTTTTGGCCAATGTTTATGTCTTTTATGTTTAGATGACCGCATACGTTTCCTGGGTTATCTATACCCATAATAAACAATTTAAAAATAATTTGGTAACATATATATACACACATATATATAAAAAAATATTTTCTTATTGTGTATGGGTTTTTAAAGGTAAGGAGGAAAAATTATGCTGCAATCATCCAAGTTTTTTGATTTGAAAAACAGATAACTCTGCATAACATACACAGGGTATATATATGAAGGGTATAAAAACAAAGCTTAGACGCCGAAAGACGGTAATGGCGCAACTCGTTAGAAAAATGTAACGAACTGTGGTAAGAGCACAGGGCTGCATTCAGAGCTTAGTGTACATTTTCGAACGAGCTATGTCCGTCTGTCTGTTCATATATTTTTATGTGCAAAGTGCAGGTCGCAGTTTAAGTCCGATCGTCCTCAAATGGCATAGTCTGTTTTCGGGACAAAGACAATCGCTATTGATTTCGGAAAAAATCGGTTCAGATTTAGATATAGCTGACATATATATTTACCACCGATCTGGTCATAATAGGCGTATTTATCAACCGATTATCTTCAAATTACGTACATCCGAATATTTTACAAGTCTCGATTAGTCTGATATATTATCAGACAAATCGGTTCAGGTTTAGATATAGCCAGATATGCACTTACATGGTCCCAGAAGCCAGAGTTTTACCCTGATTTGCTTACAATTTTGTACAATGATTGCAATTGATATTGTCGTCAATTGTGAAATATTTAGTTGAAATCGGTTGAGATTTAGACATAGCTCCCATATATATCTTTCGCCCGATTTAGACTCATATGACCGTATACGCCAAATTTTAACACCAATTCACGTAAAATTTTGCACAGAGAGTAGAATTGATATTCTACTAATCCTTGCCAAATTTGGTTGAAATTGGTTCAGATTTAGACATATCCCCATAACATATATATCTTTCGTCCGATTTGGACTCATATGGCCATAGAGGCCAAAGTTTTATTCCGATTTATGTGAGGCTACACGGATGAAAAAGACTGTTTTTCATATGTTTGGCTATAAACATTATATGTTTGGAACACAAATTTTTAAACACAATATTTTTTAGTGCAAGCATATAATGTTCATAAACTAGCATAACATGTTTGGGACATATATGTTAATATGTTAGAACATATTATGTTTGGGACATAAAATGTTTGTAAATATAATATGCTTGGATGCAAACATATATTAATTTAGAAATAGCCTATAAACATATATGTGTTTAGTAGCTTGGAGCGCTATTTAACAGGGAGCGATATTGAATTAAGTTGGTGGTTGTTGCTTGTTATTACAAAATTAACATTTTATTTTTCCTTGGGCAATTGATCAGCTACTTCTTTGATCCTTACAAACTGTGTGGTCCGCTGTTCGAATCCCCGTCCGGCAAAAGGTAAAATTAAAATAAAAAATCATACAATTGAATAATTTCTTCTACAATGTTTGTATTACAGAAAAAGGTGCTAAGAACTAAAAAATCTCGTGGAAGTGAGAAAGATGTGGGGGAATATACAATTAGGCAGAAACAAAATTTTGAGCATTCAGGTCGAAAACCTATGTTGTTAGCACCTATATTACCTGTTTATTTTCATAATTCATTATGATTGTAAATATATAAATAAATAAATAAAATTTTGAGCACAATATTGTTTGGGAGAATTTTTTTTAAGCATATAATATTTTTGGGTGCAAAATGCTTCCAAACATATTATATGTTCACATAATAACATATTGTTTTTTGGAAGACAACATTATTGAATTTGGATGCAAAAATACAAAATGTTTGGAACTTAGACTACCCAAACATATATTGTTTAGACCAATATGCTTTCAAACATATTATATATTAGAAGAGATCAAACATATAAATGTTTGGGCAATACCCAAAAATTTATATGCTTGAAGCAAAATATGTTTGGGAGTATATGTTACAGAAGCGATTTTTTGTGAGGGTGTATGCACAGGGAGTAGAATTAGTATTACTTGCCAAATTTGGTTAAAATCGGTTCAGATTTAGATATAGCTTCAATATATATCTTTCGCCCCATATGGATTTAATTGGCCCTAGAGTCCAGGATTTTATCTTTATTTCAAATTTTGCACAAATACGACAATGGATGGCAAATATTAATTTTCGTTGAAATCGATTCAGATTTAGATATAGCTCTCATATATCTTTCGCCCGATTTAGATTCATATAACTACCGGAGACCAAATTTTCATTTTGATTTACTTTAAATCTTGCCCTGAGAGTAGAATTCAAATTTTAGCATTGTATACCAAATTTAATTCAAATTGGTTATGATTTGGATATAGCTCCCATATATAAGCCTGATTTAGGGAAATATGGTAGAAAATTTCATATTTTATACCCATTTCAACGGATTTTTTTTGCAATTGATTTTATTTTACACGGAAAAAAGATTAAACATTCTATCTAACTGTGTCGAATTTTATCAAAATCGGTTCATATTTGGAAAAAGCGCCATATATTCTTCCGATTTAGGCAAAACTGGCACAGCGTTCACTGTCCCTGTCCCTGATACTTTCCACAGAAGATAAGGTTCCGCCTGTGTCAATGTCGCTCGATGTGGCCAAATATTGTCACAATCTCCACAATTGACCACCTATCTTGTGAAATCACCACTGCTAAGAACAAAAAAATTCCTCAAATTGTCATATACCTCTAATACATGTGTATCGCCAGATAAACCATAAATAGACTTTTGTGTCATAAATAAAATGACTTTAGCTTTATATTTCTCATATTTTTTACTTAATTGTGTTACGTTTCAGGGCGTTAGCCGACTTAAATTTAAAGTCTAGAGATTTTATAGAAGATTAAAAATGTTTCTCCAAATCGGTTCTGATTTAAATATTTGTATATGCACGGACGAAAACGACTGTTTTTCATATGTTTTGGTGGTTTTTTATATGTTTGAAACTGAAATTTTTTAACACAATATATTTGAGTGCAAGCATACAATGTTCATAAACTAGCATAACATGTTTGAAACATATATGTTAATATGTTAGAACATATTATGTTGGGGCATACAATTTTTGTAAATATAATATGCTTGGAAGCAAACATATATTAATTTAGGAATAGCCTATAAACATATATGTATTTAGAAAGAGAAGCCTAGAGAGTATGTTGCAAGTAAAAGAATGGAAGTAACCAATTGGCGTCTTAAAAATATATTTACACAAAGAAAATTTCATTAAAATTTTGTTTCTAACAGTATATGCCTAGGGCAGTGTTGCCAGTATTTTTCTAGTTATTGTCCCCAAATTATGATGTTTTCGTTCCCAAAAATTTCCACTTTAAATTTAAATTCATCACAAAAATCCCCAATACATTTTTGACAATTTTGGTGATCGTCTTCCATATCTTTTGTCATTGACTAATCGAAAATATAAGAAAACAAAACTGCGCTTTTCAATGTCATTAAAAAGCAATGTAAAATGCTAAATATGCTAGAGATATGAAAATGGGAGTTCGGAGTTCCTTGCATTTATGAATGAATAAGATTTTGACAAAATTTTATATATAGAAATAAAACTTTGACAAAATTTCCTATATAGAAAAAAATTAAGAAAATTTTCTATAGAGAAAATAAATTTTTGTCAAATGTTCTATATAGAAATACAATTTTGACAAAATTTTCTATATAGAAATAAAATTTTGACAAAATTTTCTATATAGAAATAAAATTTTGACAAAATTTTCTATATAGAAATAAAACTTTGACAACATTTTCTATATAGAAATAACATTTTGACAAAATTGTCTGTAGAAATAAAATTTTGACAAAATTTTCTATAGGTATAAAATTTTGACAAAATTTTCTATAGGTATAAAATTTTGACAAAATTTTCTATAGAAATAAAATTGTGACAAAATTTTATATAGAAATAAAATTGTAACAAAATTTTGTATAGAAATAAAATTTTGAAAACATTTTCTATAGAAATACAATTTTGACAAAATTTTCTAGAGGAATAAAATTTTGACAAAATTATACATAAAAAAAATTTACAAAATTTTCTATAGAAATAAAATTTTACAAAATCTTCTATAGAAATAAAATTTTGACAAAATTTTCTATAGAAATGAAATTTTGACAAAATTTTCTATAGATATAAAATTTTGACAAAATTTCTATAAATAAAATTTTGGCAAAATTGTCTATAAAAATTTCGTTTAGAAATAAATTTTTTTAAAAAAGATTTAATCGATTTCTCGAAAAATCCCCACAAAAAACCCTTTTTTGTGGAAAGTCGCTACCAAATCCCGAAGTCCCCAACTCAAAAATTTCGTCCCCATTCACGAAAAAATATCCCCAGTTTGGGAGAAAATCCGCAATATTGGCGACACTGGAACAGTGAAACATAATATGTTTGAACAATACAAACAACATAATTTGTTTGGACCAATTCTGAAAATATATATGCTAGAAGCAAAATATGTTTGGGGTATACGTTATAGAAGCGATTTTTTTGAGGGTGTGGGAATGTTAACCTTTATATAGCTCCTAAAAAAAATTTAATCACTTAAGATGGTATCAAAAATTTGGTCTACATAGTGGTGAAAGGTATAATATAGTCGGTCCCGCCCGACTTTAGGCTTTACTAACTTGTTTTGTTATTCGTTATTGGATTACCTCCTCCAATAATAATTTCGAAAATCGGCCAAACATTAATGAAATTGTTTTTAAATTTATTGACTTTTTTATCTTGACTACAAAACAAAAAAACGTTCAAAATTATATTTATCAACAATTTATTTAAAAGACGTTTTTTATTTGAAACATAACATAATTTATACTTAAAGTCGGTCTGAATTAGAAAGTTTAAGTTATCGTTACGGGTTTTTTTAATAGACTTTGGTAGCACATGAAGAAATAAAAAAGAATAAATACGAATTTGTGTCCTAGTATATCACATTTAAGAGAGAAGTGTGTCTCAAAGGTATCATCATTTCAAGTAAAAGTTATTTTTTTCAGTGTATGGTATATTTCAAACTGGGAATCGTCTTTTCAAATAAAATCTTTATAGAAATCTCCTACTTTCGAACACATTTTACTAGAATAGTCAAGTTACAACGACCGTAAGTTCGGCCAGGCCGATGCTTATGTACCTCCACCATGGATTGCTTAGAAACTTCTACTGAAGACTGTCATCCAAAATCGAATTACTTGGGTTGCGGTATCACTTGTCGATGGTAAGGTATCTTAGAACTTCCTAACACCACCTTCTAAATTGCAAGGTAGTCCATATGTGGTATATATTAAACTAAAAAAGGCCGATTAAATACGTATATAATTAAGTTTGACAAAATTTTCTATAGAAATAAAATTTTGATAAAAGTTTCTATAGAAATAAAATTTGAACAAAAATTTTCTATAGAAATAATAATTTTCTATAGAAAAAGGCCGATTAAATACGTATATAATTAAGTTTGACAAAATTTTCTATAGGAATAAAATTTTGACAAAATTTTCCATAAAAATAAAATTTTGACATAATTTTCTATAAAAATAAAAAAAAAAACGATATGGACCAATTTTTGTGTGATTGGGGATCGGCTATATATAACTATAGACCTATCTGGACCAATTTTTGGCATGGTTATTAGCGGCCACATACTAACACCACGTTGCAAATTTAAACCGGATCGGATGTATTTTGCTTCTCCAAGAGGCTCCGGAGATCAAATGTGGGGAACGGTTTATTTGGGGGCTATATATAATTATGGACCGATATGGACCAATTTTTGCATGGTTGTTAGAGACCATATAACACCACGTACCAAATTTCAACCGACTCGGATGAATTTTACTCCTCCAAGAGGTTTCCGAGGTCAAATCTGGGGATCGATTTATATGGGGGGCTATATATAATTATGGACCGATGTGGACCAATTTTTGCACGGTTGTTAGAGACCACATAATTACACCATGTACCAAATTTCAGCCAGATCGGATGAAATATGCTACTCTTATAGGCTCCGCAAGCGAAATCTAGGGGTCCGTTTATATGGGGGCTATACGTAAAAGTGGACCGATATGGTCCATTTGCAATACCATCCGACCTACATCAATAGCAACTACTTGTGCCAAGTTTGAAGTCGATAGCTTGTTTCGTTCGGAAGTTAGCGTGATTTCAACAGACGGACGGACATGCTTAGATCGTCTCAGAATTTCACCACGACCCTGAATATGTATATTTTATGGGGTCTTAGAGCAATATTTCGATGTGTTACAAACGGAATGACAATGTTAATATACCCCTATTGTGGAGAGTATAAGAGATTATTGAATTTAAGGACAATTTCAACAATATTGTAAATTTGGTCAAGATGTATTGGGAGAAATTGACCTCAGTTCAACAAAATTATCTTTTATATAAACCTTCATTAAAAGCTTTATCGACTTTTGGTAAAGTACAAAGAACTTTGTATCACAGAAATTCGCCTTCTATGATAAACAAAAATTGTGTACGTATTTTAAGATAATGAAACGTTTAAGCTCACAGCAATAATTTCTTGAGTGAAGGAAACATTAAATGCGCATTAATTATACCCACTACTATAGAATTGTAATGGGGGTATTATATGTCTGTCATTCCGTTTGTAAGATTTAACATACCAAAAATACTTGAAGTCGAGTAAGAATTTGGAAATTTATATTGTCGTTAACATGTTTTTAATAGACATTGATAGCACATGAAGGTTATATCCGATTTGGGACCATGTGGAATCTAGAGGTAGTTTAGGACAACAAATTGGTGTGCCGAATAAGGTTGGTATCGGTATATGTTTTGGTATAGCCCCCCTTTGGTCCGATCTCCTAGACCTAGAATATTTGTTTTTTTTATACCCTCCATCATAGGATGGGGGTATATTAACTTTGTCATTCCGTTTGTAACACATCGAAATATTGCTCTAAGACCCCATAAAGTATATATATTCTGGGTCGTGGTGAAATTCTGAGTCGATCTAAGCATGTCCGTCCGTCCGTCTGTTGAAATCACGCTAACTTCCGAACAAAAGAAGCTATCGACTTGAAACTTGGCACAAGTAGTTTTTATCGATGTAGGTCGGATGGTATTGAAAATGGGCCATATCGGTCCACTTTTACGTATAGCCCCCATATAAAGGGACCCTCAGATTTGGTTTGTGGAGCCTCTAACAGAAGCATATTTCATCCGATCCGGCTGAAATTTGGTATATAGTGTTGGTATATGGTATCTAACAACCATGCAAAAATTGGTCCACATCGGTCCATAATTATATATAGCCCCCATATAAACCGATCCCCAGATTTGGCTTGCGGAGCCTAAAAGAGAAGCAAATTTCATCCGATCCGGCTGAAATTTGGTACATGGTGTTGGTATATGGTCTCTAACAACCATGCAAAAATTGGTCCACATCGGTCCATAATTATATATAGCCCCCATATAAACCGATCCCCAGATTTGGCTTGCGGAGCCTAAAAGAAAAGAAAATTTCATCCGATCCGGCTGAAATTTGGTACATGATGTTGGTATATGGTCTCTAACAACCATGCAAAAATTAGTCCATATCGGTCCTTAATTATATATAGCCCCCATATAAACCGATCCCCAGATTTGGTTTGTGGAGCCTCTAAGAGAAGCATATTTCATCCGATCCGACTGAAATTTGGTACATGGTGTTGGTATATGGTCTCTAACAATCATGAAAAAATTTGTCCACATCGGTCCATAATTATATATAGCCCCCCATATAAACCGATCCCCAGATTTGGCTTGCGGAGCCTCAAAGAGAAGCAAATTTCATCCGATCCGGCTGAAATTTGGTACATGATGTTGGTATATGATCTCTAACAACTATGCAAAAATTGGTCCACATCGGTCCATAATTATATATAGACCCCATATAAACCGATCTCCAGATTTGGCTTGCGAAGCCTCAAAGATAAGCAAATTGCATCCGATCCGGCTGAAATTTGGTACTTGGTATTGGTATGTGGTCTCTAACAACCATGCAAAAATTGGTCCACACCGGTCCATAATTATATATAGCGCCCATATAAACCGATCCCCAGATTTGGGTTGCGGAGCCTCAAAGAGAATCAAATTTCATCCGATCCGCCTGAAATTTGGTACATGATATTGGTATATGGTCTCTAACAACCATGCAAAAATTGGTCCACATCGGTTCATAATTATATAAAGCGTCCATATAAAGCGATCCCCAGATTTGGCTTGCGAAGTCTCCAAGAGAAGCAAATTTCATCCAATCCGGTTGTAATTTGGAACATGGTGTTAGTATATGATCTTTAACAACCGTGCCAGAATTGGTCCATATCGGTCCATAATTATATATAGCCCCCATATAAAACGTTCTCCAGATTTGACCTCCGGAGCCTCTTGGAGGAGCAAAATTCATCCGATCCGGTTCAAATTAGGAACGTGGTGTTAGTATATGGTCGCTAACAACCATACCAAAATTGGTCCAATCACACAAAAATTGGTCCATATCGGTTCATAATCATGGTTGCCACCAGGGCCAAAAATAATCTACCAAAATTTTATTTCTATAGAAAATTTTGTCAAAATTTTATTTCTAGAGAAAATTTTGTTAAAATTTTATTCGGTTCATAATAAAATGTTCATCATTGTCAAAATTTTATTTCTATAGAAAATTTTGTCAAAATTTTATTTCTATAGAAAATTTTGTTAAAATTTTATTCGGTTCATAATCATGGTTGCCACTCGAGCCAAAAATAATATACCAAGATTTTATTTCTATAGAAAATTTTGTCAAAAGTTTATTTCTATAGAAAATTTTGTTAAAATTTTATTTCTGTAGAAATTTTTGTCAAAAATTTCTTTCTATAGAAAATTTTGTCAAAATTTTTATTTCTATATAAAATTTTGTGAAAATTTTATTTCTATAGAAAATTTTGTTAAAATTTTATTTCTGTAGAAATTTTTTTTTAAATTTTATGTCTATTTTGTCAAACTGAATTATATACGTATTGGATCGATCTTTTTTGATTTAATATATACCACGTATGGACTTACATACAATTTAGAAGATGGTGTTAGGAGGTCTTAAGATACCTTGCCATCGGCAAGCGTTACCGCAACTTAAGTAATTCGATTGTGGATGGCAGTGTTTAGATGAAGTTTCTACGCAATCCATGATGGAGGGTACATAAGCTTCGGCCTGGTCGAACTTACGGCCGTATATACTTGTTTATTATTGGTTTGTTCTTCAATCATATTTGTTATTTTGATCTCATCTTAAAACCATTGCGTTGACTAAACTACAAGAGTAGCTTAACCAACAGATGAAAATAATGTTTGTCAAATTTATTTGGGCAAAGCCCTATAGACTGCAAGATGGTTTGGTGGAGGCACGTTTATATATACTTTATGGGGTCTGAGACCAATATTTCGATGACAAAGTTAGTATAGCGACATACTATGGTGGAGGGTATAAACATCATGTTCTTGGAATTGTTCTAATTATGAATTATTGTGACGATGCTTAAGAATATGTTTCCTCACATAAATTAACATTGGAGCAATTCAAAAGTTTTTAAATTTATTCAATAATCTCTGTCAACTTATTACAAATCTCATGATATCTTTTCGACATCTGTAAGTAGGAATATCTATTTGGTCTAGTTTACAAAATGATTTGTTATTACCATCGTTCCCATACATTTTGATTATATTTAAAAAGCGGCGTGATATCACCTACACTAATGCCGAATATTATTTAAAAGTATATATTTTTATTTATTTATTTATTTTTTTTTGGCAAATTGTCAACCACCTAGATTATTCCCTTTGAGAAGACAATGGTATGTTTTCAAAATAAATGGATTGCCCCGAAAGACAGCGATGGACAGACGTATGCATTTGTTCCTTGATTCTTATATGATTTATTCATTTATTATTTTTGCAACTATGAATACGGCAATGATGAATGTTTACTACATATGTTGCCAAAGATATTTCCCTTTTCTAAGTGATGCTATTTATGACACATAAGAGCCATAAGTGTTCTAAGTCGAAAATCATAAATAATCATGATGGGGTATCCTAATTGATTACCTGCATTCAAGTTTGAAAATTTTTTGTATCATTTGTAGATTCAATTCCTCAGAACATCGTAAGGAATAGCCCGTTTTTTAAGTTTTGCAGTGAAATATAAATTCTAGTTATTATAAAACTATGCTTAAATTCTACTTAGTCCACTTTGAAAATTAAGCTAACGCAAATGAATTCTATTTTGATATTTAGGCCGAAAATTTTTGGTTTATTTTCATATGTGGGATCATTACAAGTGCCCATTAATATACCAGTCGAAGGCATCGTCACATGAGCATGTCCAACGGACATATGTTTATTTTGTCAAACGTTTTGTAGTTGCCCTTGTCAACGATTAATACACTGTGAAGTGTGAATACTGCTATTGGATCACTTGGCGATAATCACTATGACACTTTACTAAATCATTTTTCTGTCATAAATACAATCCCAACCATTGGATTCATATTCATACGAAATTATCTTATTTATCTATATAATGTAACTCTGTGCTGGGTACCTGGACACTATGGCATAGCTGGGAATGAAGAGGCAGATTACTGGCTACCTCATTTCGGACGTTTTTCATCCGCTCTTTTTGTTTATTTACAGGGTCAATAGCAAATATGAAGACGTATGGAAGATACGATGGGCTTCTTCTATTGGCTGTGAACAAACCAAACTGATATGGGACGACAATAATATTAGGAACTCTGAAGTCTTCATGTCATTGCAGAGAGAGGATGTGAGGTCATGATAGGCATCATAACGGGACACGACACCTTGGGAAAACACATGCTAAGGATAGGTCTAGCGAATGATGATATTTGTAGGTGGTGTTTGGACCCCGAGGCTATGGAAGATTATTTTCACTTTCTGTGCCAGTGTCCAGCACTACCTTTCAGAAGAAACAAGATACTGGGCTCTTATTTCTTTCAGACTATGACCGAATTGCGAGAATGCCTCGTCTTTATCAAGGCTTCGGGGTGGAGGAACTAGGCGCGTCCGAAGGATACAATAGACTTATAACGGGCGGAAGTCGACGGACACAAGGAGGAAGATGGAAAGAAGTTTGAGGAATCGCAATGGACCAACTATGGTCTAAGTGGACACAAATCCGCTAGTTCGGATCATCCTCCTCCTTCGTGTCATCCTCCATAACCTAACCTAACCTAACCTATTTATCTATATGGCATATTCAAGATGTTTACACCGGAGAATAATACATGTTCGCATATCCATTATCAGGAAAAATTTATATATACCAGAATTTGCATAAATTAATTCACTAGCATAAGTCATCAATGTATTTCCGATTAAAAAAAGTTGCTTGGGTGATGCGATAACACTTGCCGATGCCAACAAAAATCTTAGAAAATTTTGGTTAATTTTAGAAAATTTAAACTAAATTGTATTACAAACGCAGATCTCACGCGGATTTCACAAAAATAAGTAAATATTTTTTCAAGAAAATTCAAGAACATTTATTAGACATATTATTATTTTTTATACCCTCCACCATAGGATGGGGGGTATATTAACTTTGTCATTCCGTTTGTAACACATCGAAATATTGCTCTAAGACCCCATAAAGTATATATATTCTGGGTCGTGGTGAAATTCTGAGTCGATCTGAGCATGTCCGTCCGTCCGTCTGTTGAAATCACGCTAACTTCCGAACGAAACAAGCTATCGACTTGAAACTTTGCACAAGTAGTTGTTATTGATGTAGGTCGGATGGTATTGCAAATGGGCCATATCGGTCCACTTTTACGTATAGCCCCCATATAAACGGACCCCCAAATTTGGCTTGCGAATCCTCTAAGAGAAGCAAATTTCATCCGATCCCGCTGAAATTTGGTACATGGTGTTAGTATATGGTCTCTAACAACCATGTGAAAATTGGTCCACATCGGTCCACTTTTACGTATAGCCCTCATATAAACGGACCCCCAAATTTGGCTTGCGAATCCTCTAAGAGAAGCAAATTTCATCCGATCCGGCTGAAATTTGGTACATGGTGTTAGTATATGGTCTCTAACAACCATGCAAAAATTGGTCCACATCGGTCCATAATTATATATAGCCCCCATATAAACCCATCCCCCGATTTGGCTTGTGATTGTTCTAAGAGAAGCAAATTTCATCCGATCCGGCTGAAAATTGGTACATAGTGTTAATATATGGTCTCTAATGACCATGCAAAAATTGGTCTACATCGGTCCATAATTATATAAATCCCCCATATAAACCGATCACCAGATTTGACCTCCGGAGCCTCTTGGAAGACCAAAATTCATCTGATTCAGTTGAAATTTGATACGTGGTGTTAATATATGGCCTCAAACACCCATGCAAAAATTGGTCGAAATCGGACCATAATTATATATAGGCCCTATATAAACCGATCCCCGATTTGAACTCCGGAGCCCCTTGGAAGAGCAAAATTCATCCGATTCGGGTGAAATTTGGTACCTGAAGTTAGTACATGGTATCAAACAACAATGCAGGAATTGGTTCATATCAGTCCATAATTATATATAGCTCCTCCGGTGCCTTTTGGAGAAGCAAAATTCATCCGATCTGGTTTAAATTTGGTACGTGGTGGGCGTATATGATATTTAACAACTATGCCAAAAGTGTTCCATATCAGTCCATAATCATATATAGCCCCCAATAAACCGATCTCGAGATTTAGTTTTGGAGCCTCTTGGAGGAGCAAATTTCATACGAGTCAGTTGAAATTTGGTGCATTGTGCTAGTAAATGGCCGTTAACAACCATGCCTAACTAGGTCCATATCGGTCTATAGTTATATATAGCCATCAGATAAATCGATCCCCAATTACACAAAAATTGGTCCATATCAAGTTCATAATTGTATATAGCCCCCACATATGCGACCCCCATATTTCAATTCTGGCTCTCTACGTATTGTCTAATACATACCACGTATGGAATAACTCACAATTTAGAAAACGATGTTAAGAAGTTTTAATATACCACAACCCAAGTAATTCGATTGTCGATGACAGTCTTTCGTAGAAGTTTCTACGCAATCCATGGTGGAGGGTATATAAGATTCGGCCTGGCCGATCTTACGGCAGTATATACTTGTTTTTTTTTCAATTGTTACAGAAATTTCGTAGTTTGGAGGAAAAAATTGGAGTTCAAAATTGCAAAAATGTCTTTAGTGCCACACAAAGTTCAAGATGGGTGCATTATTAGTAAAATTTTCAAATTTTAAGAAATTCTGAACTATTTTGTGGGAGGAAAGAATTCAGTAAATCTTTATGCTTCATTTGTATATAATTTTTCCGTCTTTTTTAGATAATTTAACTAACTTACACAAAAAATTGTTTCAGTCAAAAAAACTTTCTCAAAACATAATACTAAAATAGAATTAAATTGGCTTCAGTGAAATGTAGGGTTCACATTTTTTTAGTAAAAGTATATTAAAACTTCTTAACATTGTCTTCTAAATTGTAACTTAGTCCATATGGAGTCTAAGGCAGATTAAATAACTATATAAGCCAATTCAGTTCTTGATTGGTTTATATACAGGAGTCTATAACTTTTCGATATGTACTCATTTTCGCACGGCAATTATAGAGCCAAATTTTCAACCGGAGCGGATGGAGGCTCCGGAAGTCAAATTTGGGATCGGTTTATATGGGGACTATATGTAATTATGAACCGATATGGACCCAGTTTTGCATAATTGGCAGAAAGCATATACTGAATTCACGTATCAAACTTCAACCAGGAGGCACAAGAAGTAAAATCTGAGGATCGGTTTATATGGGGTCTATATATAATTATGGATCAATATAAACCAATTTTTGGACGGCTGATAGAGGCCAGACATTAGTAGTACGTCCCAAATTTTTACCGGATTAGATGAAATTTGCTCCTCAAAGAGGCTGCGCAAGCCAAATCTGGGATCCGTCCGATAAAACTTTGTTTGACTAAGGTCAACTTGTCTTTAATAACTGTGAAAAACTTTTCACAGTTAATGAAATTTTCTTTAAATTTGTTGTCTTTTTACATCTTGACAACAAAGCAACAAAGCGTTTAAAAATATGAGATGTTTTTCAACACTTCATTTTAAAGATGATTTTTACTTGAAACATTGCACTATTTCTACACGGATGAAAAAGACTGTTTTTCATATGTTTGGCTATAAACATTATATGTTTGGAACACAAATTTTTAAACACAATATTTTTGAGTGCAAGCATATAATGTTCATAAACTAGCATAACATGTTTGGGACATATATGTTAATATGTTAGAACATATTATGTTTGGGACATAAAATGTTTGTAAATATAATATGCTTGGATGCAAACATATATTAATTTAGAAATAGCCTATAAACATATATGTGTTTAGTAGCTTGGAGCGCTATTTAACAGGTAGCGATATTGAATTAAGTTGGTGGTTGTTGCTTGTTATTACAAAATTAACATTTTATTTTTCCTTGGGCAATTGATCAGCTACTTCTTTGATCGTTACAAACTGTGTGGTCCGCTGTTCGAATCCCCGTCCGGCAAAAGGTAAAATTAAAATAAAAAAAAATCATACAATTGAATAATTTCTTCTACAATGTTTGTATTACAGAAAAAGGTGCTAAAAACTAAAAAATCTCGTGGAAGTGAGAAAGATGTGGGGGAATATACAATTGGGCAGAAACAAAATTTTGAGCATTCAGGTCGAAAACCTATGTTGTTAGCACCTATATTACCTGTTTATTTTCATAATTCGTTATGATTGTAAATATATAAATAAATACATACAATTTTGAGCACAATATTGTTTGGGAGAATTTTTTTTAAGCATATAATATTTTTGGGTGCAAAATGCTTCCAAACATATTATATGGTCACATAATAACATATTGTTTTTTGGAAGACAACATTATTGAATTTGGATGCAAAAATACAAAATGTTTGGAACTTAGACTACCCAAACATATATTGTTTAGACCAATATGCTTTCAAACATATTATATATTGGTAGAGATCAAACATATAAATGTTTGGGCAATACCCAAAAATGTATATGCTTGAAGCAAAATATGTTTGGGAGTATATGTTACAGAAGCGATTTTTTGTGAGGGTGTACTTGAAGTCGAGTCTGAATTTGAAATTTAAGTTCCCAGCAAAAAAAAATTGGAAGTTCTTCCAAAGGTACAACGTTAAAAGCCCTTCGAGAAGATGCACTCCCAATGATGTTCTTTCTATTAACTACCCAGGAAGTTCTTTTAATTCAATTTTTTATAACTTGGTTTTTTCATACTTTTAATGGGTAATTTTAACTTTTTTAGTTTCAAATAGGTTAAAAACAGTCTAAGAATTTATAAAATGGTACAAATTATTTAATTTTGTCGAAAAAATGCTAAATCCAATCTGAAAAAATTGTGAATTTTTGAAAATATTTGAGGTCAAACGTTAGAATCCATTAAAAATTATAGAAAATTATACAAATTATTTATTTGACAAAATATCACAGAATATTTTAAATTACATCCAAAACATTGAATTCGAAGCACACCTAGCAAAGTGATGCAAATTCAGTGCAATTCAGTGCTGTTGAAGTGGAGGACTTCCGTCTTATGACAAGCCCATGTTAAATTCATCGCTTCTACGTCAATTTTGCACCACTTCCGGATCCAAAAAGAACATTTTCATTACTTTTTTGGCGGCGCTTTTTTTGCTTTTTTTGCTTGTCGTTAACACGTTTGTCAAGGACTTTAATTGCACATAAAGAGAAAAACAGAAAGAAAGAAAAAAATTAAATCTTCTACCTAGAATCAAGTACGCAAAGCTTAATTTTAAAAGTCAATTCTGTCTTAAAAATATCCTTACTTGAACTCTTTGCTTTGGTATATCAAAATCGATCGATACGCCCCATATTAGGCTTACATATTTGTGGACCCAAAATACTTCTTGATTTTAAATTTCAGGCAAATCTCATAAAAATTGGGATGTCTACATAATTAAGAGGTCAAAATTGCGGTGTCTAGAAGTCAAATCGGGAAATCGGGCTATATGGGATCTACACCACAACGTGGACCGATACACACCATATTCGGCGCACTTATTTATACACCCAAAATACATCTAGATTTTTAATTTCAGGCAGATGGGATAAAAGTTCGTATGTTTAGACGCTCAAGAAGTCAAAACGGGAGATAGGGCTGTACACAGGCTAAACTAAACCTTGGATCGATACAAACTATATTTGGCACACGTTTTTATGGCCTCAAAACACCTCTAGATTTTAACATTCAGGTAAATTGGATAAAAATTACGGTGTCTAGAAGCCCAAGAAGTCAAATCAGGAGATCGGGATATGTGGGGGCTATACCAAAAAATGGACCGATACACATTATTTGCGACACACCTATTTGTGGTTCTAAACTACCTCTAGATTTCCAATTTCACGCATATCGAATAAAAAATAGGTTTCTAAAAGCCCAAGAAGTAAACTCGGGAGATCGGTCTACATGGGGGATATACCAAAACATGAACTGATACACACATTTTTTGGCACCCCTATTTATGGTCGAAAAATACCTCGAAATTTCTAATTTCAGGCAAATCGAATAGAAAATACGGTTTCTAGAAGCCCAAGAACTAAAATCGGGGGATCGGTCTATATGGGGGCTATACCAAAACATAGACCGATACACACCATTTTGGCACACCTGTTTATGGCCCTAAAATACCTCTAGTTTTCCAATTTCAGACAAATTGGATAAAAACTACGATTTCTAGAAGCTCAAGATCCCAAATCGGGGGATCCGTTTATATGGGGGTTATATCAAACCCTGGACCGATATAGCCCATTTTCGAACTTGACCTACGTGCAGACAAAAGACTAATATGTGCCAAATTTCAGGACGATGGAGCCATTATTGAAGACTGAAGCGTGATTACAACAGACGGATAGACGCACATGCTATATCATCTTACAATTTCTCCCTGATCAAGAATATATATACTTTATATAGTCGGAAATCGGGAGTCACCGTGGTGCAATGGTTAGCTTGCCCGCCTTGCATACATATGGTCGTGGGTTCGATTCCTGCTTCGACCGAACACCAAAAAGTTTTTCAGCGGTGGATTATCCCACCTCAGTAATGCTGGTGACATATCTGAGGGTTTCAAAGCTTCTCTAAGTGGTTTCAGTGCAATGTGGAACGCCGTTCGTACTCGGCTATAAAAAGGGGTCCCTTGTCATTGAGCTTAACATGGAATCGGGCAGCACTAAGAGCAATAAGAGAGAAGTTCACCACACCGAAAAAAAAGTGAACTATTTTATAGGAAGAATGAACTACGTCGCACGAAAATTGAACTAAATTTTGCTCCACATTTTGAGATTTCCACAAAGCGTTGTTAAAACCAGGAAATTTTAATGCCCTGTTGTACTTTTTAACTGCTTTTCACGAAATTACATCCTCTCATAGAAGAAAAAATTAACTAAAAGTAAAGAAGAAAATCATTGGCGCCAAATCATGACCATTTTACCCATACAGTAGTTAATTCTTACTATTTTTGCGAATCGTACGAAAATCTTCTTTTGCTTTAGTTCATATTGAAATTACGTGTACGGTCATTGAACTTTATACCCACGTTTAGTTCGTAAAATTTTTGAGACATACTTAAAAAAGTAAGATTTCATTAAGCTGTGGAAAATTTCGATAAAAATAATAAAATTTAACTACTAGCAAATAAATTTTTTCCAATAAAAATAAGTTCAATTTAGAGTTAGTTTAACTACGGAAAATTTTTCTGTGCAATTTGGTATCACAATGGACTGAATAGTCTAAGTGAACCTGATACATCGGGCTGCCACCTAACCTAATCTAGTCGGAGTCGATATTTCGATGTGTTACAAACGAAATGACAAACTTGTTATGCCCCCCTCACCATTCCATAACAGTCCTTAAATATATATAGCTCCCCTATAAACCGTTTCGCTGATTTGGAATTTTCAGAAACAAACCGGTCGCCACATGTGACTTCATTGCCTTGCTTTAACTTTTGTTTATTTATTCAACAGTCCATGCAATTTTCCTTATCGCAAAATTTTTTAAAATTATGTATAAAATTCAATGACCGAGAAAATAATTTCAATGCAAACTAAAGTAGAACAACTCTTTCATACAATCCCAAAAATAGTAAGAACGAACTACTGCGCATTCAATATTGTCATGATTTGGTACCAATGTTAATTTTTTGCTCTTATGAGAAGGTACAATTTCGTAAATAACAGCTAAAAAGTATCTGGTGAATAGATTTTCCTTGTCTGACTTGTTTTAATGTTTGAAAATTATATTAAATCGATACGATTTCAAACTCTAAAAAATGCCCTTCATAGCATATTTGGAAAAGCTGCTCTGTCGGTTAAGAAATATTGGTCTCACTCAAAAAAAAGTGAACTCTCTATTTCACTAAAGCCAATTTAACTTTATTTTAGTTCATAGAAATATTATGTTTGGAGAAAGTTTTCTTTACTCTAATACTTTTTTGTGTACGTTAGTTAAATTAACTAAACCCGAGGAAAAAATATACTCAAATGAAGCATAAAGATTAACTAAATTCGTGTCTTCCACAAAATAGTTCAAAATTTCTTAAAATTTGCAAATTTTACCAAAAATGCGTCCATCGTGAACTTCGTATGTCACTAAAGACATTCTTGCAATTTTGAACTCCAAGTTTTTTCTTCAAACTACAACATTTTCTTTAACAAGTGAAAAAACTTAGTTATGTCTAATAAATTTTCTTGTATTTGTCGAAAAATATTTACTTATTTTTATGACATCGGCGTGATGCCAACGTTTGTAATACTGTTTAGTTAAAATTTTCTACAAATATTCAAAATTTTCTAAAATTAACCGAAAGTTTTCTTCCTGGTTGGTTCACTGTTTTTTCAGTGCTTAACAGCAAGAAACAATTTAATTAACGTATATTAAAATATTTATGCCTTACATTATGTTTTCACAATGTTTGGAAAATCATTTTATACTATTTATAGTTCCAAAACATATTTGGGGTTTTTGAAAAACAAAAAAACAATTTAATCAATACTTGGCAACACTCATTTAAACCACATTTAAACAGTAGGAACACACAGACTTATGTAGGTTATGGTTTACAAGCTTGTTTTGTGTCCGTTAGCGGCGAATTTTAAATGTAAGTTGAAAGTCAACAACATAGGCTAAAACTTATTCAGCAATCTAAGCTTTTGGTATAGAGTTCTACATTACTGTTAAAGCATTGAGCTTTAGGTAATGAAATTGGTTTTTGTCTAGGATACAATTATTACATTAGCAGTCTTTTAAATCAGTTACATTTTGAAATATTAGACACTGTAAAGCAGCAAGAATTATGTGAAGCTATTTTGGTACAGAGACACCGAAACATGAATTATGTATTGTCCATAATGAAACAAAAATTTTAAGTTTTCCTTGAATTTTTCCGCATATTTGATTCAAAACACGAGTTCGTAGAAATGGTGATTTATATTGCAATAAACCACCA